>NC_039289.1:6868331-6933331 GCF_003368295.1 Carassius auratus
ACAACATGTACTAACTATAGGGTTTGGTTTACAGCTGTGTGTGGTATTGTGTAACACAAAGCAATACTAAGCAATTGATATGTGCTGATTACTCTCCCTTGCTGCACTTGTCTGCAGGCTGGAAGCCATCAAGATGACCGTGCCTGCCTTCCTCCCAGCAGCACCCTGTTGCAGTCCACTCATGCTCAGACACCCCACAGCCTGGAGGAGCACCAGAGGGGTTTTTAGCAGTGAGCAGCAGTTTCAATTTCTGTTTTTGAACCATCCGAACAAGTCAGCGACAGATGCAAACGCTGAGATCTGCGTGTGAGTTTCAGCGGGATGCATTTAACGATTTCCTGTCTCTGGCTTCAGGTTTGCCCGGAGGCTTGGCCCCGCCACGCATCCCTCAAACCAAATCTGACATTAAGAAGTGAAGACAAGGAAGACGATGAGAACTCCTCTGTGGCCGATAAGGTCTGAAGAAGAGAAGAAGGAAAGTAAACCATCTCGCACCAGAACAAGGTACTTTTTTAGCATTCCCCTTAAATTATGGCTGAATGGTTCTGGACCAAAAATGCTCAACCTAATGATGGTTTGAAGCAAATATTTGAACTGCCTACAACAAATGTTGTGTTTCTTCAATGTTCTTCAGGCCAGGCCTGTTTACAAAGTGTTTGGGTTGCCCCAACACCGAAAATACTGTTTTATAGTGTTCTCCATCCCCCCTTCCCAAACTCTCACATTGTTTTCAGAAAGGAGGTGTTTACCCATCAAGTCCTTTCAGGTCTATCAGACCAGGGAGAAGAGTAAGTCTATCTCCCACCATAGAGTGCATGTTTGTGAAAGACTCCGGATACACACTTGATCGCTTTTAAACGTTAAATGTCTGTGTGTTAATTGTACACAAAATGAATTCGAAGCCATTGAAAAACTAAGATGATTTTGACACAGGTGGGACATTTTCATGATGTAATTAGAATCGTCGGTTTTTCAATGCGCAGTAATCTAATCTTTTTAATTCAACATTCATCTCTTGATCTTAAAATGGGTTGATAATGATAATGAAAATGAAGTCAGCAAATTATGAAATAACATGAATGGAGGTGTACAAATTATGGGATGCTTAACTATATGAAAGAGTTTGCATGTATTCTGGACTCCAAAACTTTGAATGGCAAGTGTATATAGATGTAAAATATTTCTCTACTAAAAGTATTTTCACAAAATGAATGCATAACCTTTAAGATCAAAATGCATTAACCATGACAAAACATTTGTCAGGTGGGTCCAATCTTTTGATTAGTGCTGTATTTAAGAGATTTAATAATAAGTAATTTAATTTATACTATATATCTATAGTAATTTTATAAGTAATTTATGTTTATAACTTTACACCTAGTATACTTGAGAAGGCACCTGGACTATGAAGATATTTAATTAAAAAAAGATTTAAAATTTGTAAAAAATTGTCTTTGTACAATTTTAAAAAATGGAATTTCAGTGTTATTTCGATTATCGTCTCTTCACAGTCTAGACAATGAAGACGATGAGGATTTGCCGCCAGAGTTAAAGGTGGAGCGGGAGAAAGAGCGGCGAGTGGCCAACAACGCACGAGAGCGACTGCGCGTGCGTGACATCAACGAGGCCTTTAAAGAGTTGGGCCGCATGTGCCAGCTGCACCTGAAGCAACGATAAACCCCAGACCAAACTGCTCATCCTGCACCAGGCCGTCAACGTGATCCTAAACCTGGAGCAACAAGTCCGTGGTGTGTGTTCTCAAAATATATTTATTGAATATTTTGCAATTTTAACAAAACATTGGAACTTTGTTGCCGTGCCATGGGTGCAGCTGCGTAATATCACTGCGCCTGCTGCACTTAGCAAAGTTCCTTGATTATTACGCTGGAACGAGAGTATAGTTCCTAGCCATAACGGTCTAGAAAATTGCAATTGTCTTAGTACACGTTGTAACTACAGACACAAGTTATAAATAGGAAGAGTCAAGTTAGTTTAGTCATTTTCGAGCGAGATGCTAACGGTCTAATCAGATTCAATGATCTATGCTAAGCTAAGCTAAAAGTGCTACCGACAGGCCCGGAGATGAGCCTAATGGATTCGGAAACGGTAAAACTCAACTGATTAACTCAAGGGGAGTTAGAAAATGACTGAAAATTATTTTCAAAAAAAGTGTGTTCCTTTAACAGAAAAATTTATTTTAAAAGGTTTGACATTTAGATTAAGGCTTATTTTATTAATTTAATGCGTTTTAATAAATGGAAAGATACACTTTTCTAAAATTGAATATTGGACTTGTCTTTAAGTGAATGAATCGTTCATTTTCTAATTACAATCTTTTTCATCCAGAACGCAACCTGAACCCAAAAGCGGCATGTCTGAAGCGACGTGAAGAGGAGAAAGTGTCCGGGGTGGTAGGAGACACTCAAATGCAGCTGTCCGGACCGCATCCAGGACTGGGAGGAGATGGGCGCATGTGATCATGTGGTATGTTAATGTCCATTTAAACACTGCCTCACTTTGTGTAACTAATTATGCAAACACTTTTTGGTCACTAGTTAGATTTTTTCACTAATGTTGTTACTTATTAATAGAATACAAACTAATGTTGTTACTTATTAATAGAATACAATGGTTAGACACCACAAATTAGAGACGCATGGTATCACTACTGTATCGATTGTCAGTTGTAAGTAGAATTTATCTACAATATTTTGTATTTAAAAATGCATGCCTATTATCTTTTCCATTGTATTTAAAAACTAATGTAAACAAACACATTAGGTTTTAATAATGCATTAGTAAATGCTGAAATTAACATTAACTAAGATCAATAAATGCTGTAGAAGTATCGTTCATGCTTAGTTCATGTTAACCACTGTTAACTAACAAACCTTATTCTAAAGTGTTACCAAAGTAAAATCTGAATTTTAATATCTGCCATTAATTAGCCATAACATTTCAATCATTTTACACTTATTGGTCAAAAAACCTGTGTTATTTTAGTACTATTTATGTAATATTGTAGTATTTAATAATATTTTAAATGAGCTTCTTTGTATTTTCAGTTCTATTTTTAGCTTCATTTTAGTAATAGTGTTGTGTGTTTTGTCATTTGAGTAGTTTTATTATATTTATAAGTAGCTTAAATTATTTTTTAATTCAGTGTTAGTAATTTAGTACTTTTCACCTTATATATTTAATATTTTATTTTGGAAGCAATTGTTAATATTAGTTAACTATATTAATATTGAAAATAAATGGGTTAAAAATAAACCCTAATAGGTTTTACTAATATTTAGTTTTACTTTCAACATTTACTAATATGTACAGATCAATATTTGTTAATATCTTAAGAACTTAAACTGACGTAAACAACAAACAGTTGCATTTATTCACTAATGTTAAAAAAGATTTTAAAATTCTCTATCAAACGCATTGTACATTGTTCATTCATGTTAGTTAATGCATTAACCAGCATTAAGTACTTAGTCTAAAGTGTTACTTTTATTTTAAAGTAGTTTTATTAAAATTACTGAAATGATTTTTAATAGTTTTGGTTAGCTGTAACAACACAGATTTGAAGTCCCTAAATGAAATCTCTGTTTTCTATCCCCAGATCAGTGAAATTTCTTGGGGCTCCTGGAAGAAGTGACCTTGAATCTCTTCCACCGTTCTCATCCTCTCTGTGTGCATCTAGTGACTTCCACGAAATCAGAGATGCACCCTCCAAACAACCTTTTGGACACACGAATCGACCCACCAAAACTGACACAGCAGATTTTGTCCGTGATCACTCTAGACCGCAATTACCAGCAAAAATGTGAAAAAACTTTCTCAGCTCATTTTGTATTTTTCTGCTTCCATAAAACAATGGATCATAGAAATAGACATGTTCTGACCACAACTGACGTTTTTTTTTTTTCACTGCAGAAAGAATTTTGAACAAGAGACGAGAAAGACGTCAGTTTAATCATGGATTTGTGCCTAATTGTTACGTTTTATAAAAGACTCAAACTGCTTACTTGTACGGAACAAAAAAAAGTTTGGGAGTTGGTTGTATATGAGGATTTTTTTGTTTTTGTCATTCCCTTCTGAAAGGTACAGTCTTACATGCGTTGTGTAACCAAACCCCAAGAGAAGGGCGAACCTGTGGTGCTTTTGAGGACGGCATATCCCAGCATGCCACTGCTGTGTGGGCCAGGGCTCTTCTGGAAAGGGAGAAAAGCACACGGGCCATCGCAGCTCTCCAGACTGTTTTATCTTTTTGGAAAACATCACGAATCATCAGCTCTCACGATGCCATTGACTAGTTCAGCCAATCAGAAGAACCCGCATCATAAAGGAGCGTGAGCTTCTGTCACTTTGACAACAATTGCTTGGATTGCATTGCGTTCCCAGGCACGAAATTGCCAAGTTGATCTTCAACTTCTTTATTTTAATTTTATTTTCTCTTGCCAGAACATGTTCATCACTCGCTTGCACCGTTTCATTGTTGCCAAAAGTCTGAAAGCGTACACATGTCCACCTCACACATATGTAATGGATATTATTTCAATTTGAGGGGGAAAAAAAAGTAAGAATATATATATAAATATATATATTTTTGTTAGTCTATACATTGTAGATTTCTAAATAACAAAAACGTATTCACTTAAAATGTGGAGAGTCTATAGCGCAAGTGAACGCTAAAGAGAAGCGTCGTACGATTGAAAAACGAAACAAAACCCCACTTATATTTTCACAAATGTAAGCTTTGGGTGAGGCGACCCATTGTTACTTTTATCCCAAATGCCCCCTGATAGCACTACGCTAACGAAGAAATTATAAAGAGAATTGATAATGAAGGTTCGGGCCGCGTCGAGGTTTAAATCCTCGCAATAATTTCCTGATTTCAGGGAACCGTACGTCAACAGAAGTGTTCTTAGGCAAAGGTGTTCAGTGTTCACCATCATTTCAGTCTTGCCAATGCACATAATGCAACCTGTTTGAAATGTAATATTCAAATGTACGCACTCTCACGTCTCCATAAGACTGGCTTACTGTGAGTTTAGTTGATTCATACGGTCATTTCAAAGTGTACGTCCTCAATTTTTCGTTGTGTGCGCGAGATAATGTTCCCCAGTGGTTTGAATTATGTATGTAGGAAAAAAGTGGTGATATAACATGTAATTGTCCACAATGTCCACAATGGATATGATTCTTGAGTAATAACATTTCACCGTAAGGGGGATACTGGACTTAGGTTGTCCTAAAGTATAATGGAAACATAATATAAATTCTTGATAAAGATAAAAAGTTGTTGAACATTTATATATCGTGGCCTTCTTATTCTCAAGACTGTCATTTTTGAGAGTGATGCCTTGTCAGTGCCTAAACTTACTTTCATTTCGAAATGCAAAAATGTCCTTTTGGTTTAGTTTTTCTTTTCTGAAAGCATCGTTGTAGTATTTAATCTGTAATTTAGAAACCTTGTAGACTTTCATCCTCATTATTATGCTGTGTGCGCGCACCTTCTTTGGCAATTTTAGGATTCTCGTTCCTGTCATCTTTGAATCGACTAGGTTTTTGCTTTCAAGACGCTAGTGTCCTGTGATTTGTGAAGGACACGAGAAAATCGAAGGATTTTTGTTGATCCATCAGTTGGGGGCCGGAAACACTGACTGTTTTGAGTGATTCTCGATTCTTTCAGCGGATACTATCTGAAATGAGTGTTCATTTTGAAAACATCTAAAAAATATTTGAGTGCTGGACTTGTTTTTGCTTCTCCCTTAATGCTTTTAGATGCTGAAGGAGGGTTATCGTGTCATCTAAGATTCACCTGCCTGAAATGACTTTCTTTTTATCCCTGAAGCATCGTCTCTTGAATGTCCAACTGAGTGAACATTCATCGTGTACCGAAGTAAGATTGCTGCCCATGATTTCCATCAGAATTGGAGTAGGGACATGAACAATACTGCTGTTGTGTCTTCAGAGTGCCTCCGGTTTTTTGTCATTATTATTTTTTTTGTCTTTGTTTTTTATAAATATATAAATATATATATAAAGTAGGTATTGAGAACTGTCCTGTATATAACAGTAATGTAGCAATAAATGTGCCATTTTTAAATAACAGAATTATACTTTTTTTTTTTCAATGTCTTGCATTGGATCTTGTATACCTTCAAATGAGTTAAATAAAAAAACCTTGTAATAAACGTCTTACCATTGCGTGCCTTTTCCAAAAATACTTTAAGTAAAGAAAAGTAAGAAGGGAGCATGGTGATTATTATTTTTCTATCATTTATCGAATGGTTAACAATATGAAGAAACAAAAAAATCGTTCTGAAAATGAGCTATATGTACCCCAGTATCGTTATCATCATATAAACGTTATATTGGTGTGAACCGTCTTCTAAAAGAGTCATAACTCACTAAACGTTGCAGAGCAAAACTGAATATCTTGCAAAGATTTGATGCCACATACCTCAAACTGCTCAGACTAGATATTTCTCAGGTAACTCTTAAACTTAAACTTAGTTTTTAGGTGAACTGATCAAAATCTGTAGGCTACACATTAACTCCAAATAGCTAGCTAATGTTATGCCGCTGCTAGCCATTTTAACCAGATCTTGCTATTTTTGTGCTTTATTTTATTGAACAATTTGTCAACATGCATTAGAACGGTAGGAGCAGGTGTATAAAAGATAAATAGAATCTTTATCTATTGTTTAAAAAACAATACAAAACAAATTAATAAAATGATTGAAAATGAAATGGGCTTTTCTTGTAAATTATGTTTTTTAGTTGAAAAAAGTTTTATAGCATTTTGCTTTATAGCATTCACACTCTAAAAATCTGTTTTATGCATATACAGTCTCCTCAGTTACAGTCAATCTCAGACTGGATTTAATAAATAGTTAACTAGAATATGTTAACTAAGTCAAGCAGCTCATCTGATATTTTTAGCATGTTTCCACTGTAAAGTCTTAATTGCATGTACTGCTATGGTCGAATAATACTTAATATTGTATTAATGGTGTATTATCAGACTGCAGATAGCTAGCATGTCTTGCTAATAAGTTGTTGTCTTTCTGTACTGGTAGAGTTCATCACTCTGTTTGAGTTTGCACAGTTTAGCATAAAATATGTTGTATTTACTCATAACTGTTATATTCTGTTACTTTTGTGAAAAAAAAAGCTTTTTCTCCTTGCACCTGTCATAACATTCAGTTTTGATTTATATATATTCCCTGCACTTAATCACCTTTATGTTGACGGAAATCAGTGCCTCTTGTTTTTAACAAAATAAGAGAGATCATACTAAATGCATGTTATTTTTTATTTAGTACTAAAAATATTCGGAATTTAAAGCTCAAGGTAAATTGTACTTAATTTGTGTTCCAGGAAACATACAAGTATTTGCTGTTGCTTACGAAGGGCAGGACTAAATAATAAAAAAAAATATATATTCCATCAATATAAAAATTTGGACATCTTCAGTCTTCAAAAGTTTTCACCCCCCAACGTTTAATGCATCTTGTTTCCCTCTGGAGCTTCGTGAAAGTTTGAACCTTAATTTATTATTAACCTTAATAGTATGATCTCTCTTATTTTGTTAAAATTATTCACATTTTCACAGATTCTGCAAGGGGTTCCCAAACTTTCGCATGCCACTGTATATACAAAAAAAGTTACCATGGTTTCTTCCTCAGAAGTGCATTAACATTCGCAATGCCATCGATTTATTTAATAATTAAGTAAATGTAATCCCTTGATTTACCTTTGTCTTTACCCAGGAAAGTCGTGGTATTGAAGGTGGAGAGAGAACTGTACATGCACTCCCCACCTACAATTCCTGCCAGTCCCCGAGACTCGAACTCACAACCTTTTGACTGCCAGTCCCCGAGACTCGAACTCACACCCTTTTGACTGCCAGTCCCCGAGACTCGAACTCACAACCTTTTGACTGCCAGTCCGCGAGACTCGAACTCACAACCTTTTGACTGCCAGTCCACGAGACTCGAACTCACAACCTTTTGACTGCCAGTCCCCGAGACTCGAACTCACAACCTTTTGACTGCCAGTCCCCGAGACTCGAACTCACACCCTTTTGACTGCCAGTCCACGAGACTCGAACTCACAACCTTTTGACTGCCAGTCCCCGAGACTCGAACTCACACCCTTTTGACTGCCAGTCCCCGAGACTCGAACTCACAACCTTTTGACTGCCAGTCCCCGAGACTCGAACTCACAACCTTTTGACTGCCAGTCCCCGAGACTCAAACTCACACCCTTTTGACTGCCAGTCCCCGAGACTCGAACTCACAACCTTTCGATTGCCAGTCCGACTCTCTAACCATTAGGCCACAACTTCCCATTTACACAGTGCACCTTTAAAAATAAATAAAAATAGTAATAATAAGGTTATAATATCTTACATGATTTAAAGAACGACTGAAGTGTAGACATTAGTTACCCATTCTTAATACGAAAGTCCCAAAAAGTTGCTCAAAAAGTTGCCCTATGTATTATCAGTCGTACAGTATTGCAGTATTACCATGTAGTATTACAGTATGAACAGTAACTTGAAGCGGTTATCATGGTCATTTCTGTACGCGACAAGGCAACTAAATACATCTGCAAGCTCTGCTGTGTACAAACATCTAATAGATGTCTTTAAGATGTAAGTTTGACACACATCCTAAATCACAAACATCTTAAAGACATCTTCTTAAACGTTTATATTACATCTGATAGGAAACGTCCTATAGTATTGCAGGTGAGCAAACACTCTAAAAAATACATCTTTCAGATGTAAATGCAGACCTTAATGTTCCCTCAATGTTCCTTCAATGAGGGAAGCGAATTCACTGAATGCAGCCTGCAACATTTACTGTAAAGTAAAAATTACCTGTATGATATTAAAATGCATTTTCTTAGAATAAAAAGCTAAAAACAAAAAACAAATTTGCTACATGAAAACAAAACGGTGCATTGTATTGCCATCATGTGGTTTATGGTTTACCCGACTAAAGCAGGGCTTTGTCTCGTTAAGTCAACACTAATCGGGCATAAAGTCTTTCATTTGTCTCATTGAAGGGGGAGGGGAGTGAAAGTATAGAGGAAGAGAGGGGGATTTAACATTCACTAAAAAAGGCGACACCAGCAGAGAATGCGCGATGGAGAAAAACGAGTAAGTACATAACTGATTTAATATTGCGAACGTATTAAATCGAGAACAGCGTATGCATTTATCGTCATGCTGGTTTACGAGCACAGCGATCGCGTTTGTTAATGTGAGTAGACTAGTTACACCGGGGCTGACGTTACTAGTTTGCGCAGTGCTTTCAATCGGCGATGGTCTTAAAGAAAGAAAACGCGTTTGTCGTACGATAAACTAATTAATGTAACAAAGCGACCTGTACGGCTACATGTATAAACATATAAAATGAAGCATTTGGAAGCGTGGTTTGTCTTAACATGAAACTAGCTAACAATAATAATAATAAACTGTTTATCTAACCTTGTTTTAACGTCGCGCGGGACCAGGTGCAGCATCTGTCTGCGTTCCGCGATTTTCATTTTAGTGCAGGATGTTCCTAACATACGTCGTTTTTTTTAAATATCTTTTTATACCAAGCATAGTCTTTCATTCAGTTTCATAAAAGATTTGTTCCAAAATGTCACCGGTTTTACTAGTAATGCATTTGTTTACATTCGCAACCACGCTAAATATGGCTCTGTGGTGACACAACGAAGAGATGCCATAGTTGCAGCATTGTCTGCGACGAAAATACGCATGCATTTATTATTCCATGAGTGCCACTACAGGGTTATGACATCTGGATCATAGTTCTGGATGATGCATGAGGCAAAAGAACAGCCTATTTTCCAAGCGGAGGAATCTTCCATTGAGCAGAAGAGCCCTCAGTGATGCGGCCACGGTGCGGCGGAACGTTTTGCAAAGTGACAAAGCAAAGCAGCATTATTGAAAATAGACACTGCATTGCTACAGAGAGGTCTTTTGTTGGTGTTATTTATCAAAAACATAATATTATAAGTATGCCACATATGGACTCTCTGTGGATTGAAAAGTGTGAATCCTGGGATTGAGGAGGGAAAGCCATGTGTGTTATGAGCACAGAGGGGGGATTGTCCTGTAAAAGTAGGCCCAGCTGTGGAGAGGATTTGGTGTGCTTTATTTCAGAAGGGGGTGGGGGTGCATGTCAATTGAGCATGTGAATGCATCCATATTGAATTGGCTCTTTTTTTCCCTAAGGATTCGGCTAGACCGGTTCACAATTACAAAACGTTATTTTACAGGTTTGTCAAAGACTTTAAGTCTAAATATCAGCCGAAGGAGAGAGAGTTGCACTAAAGTGAACTAAATGTATGTAAATTAATACATACAGTAAAAATTGCATTGCCTTTGTCTGCAGTGGAAACCACAGCAACAGCTGATTTTTCATTTTTATTTTTATTTTAAAAAAAGCTGTTTAAAAGTTTCAGACAGTAGTGTTGGAAAGCCACATTCGTTTTAACATAGTAGTTTTGACACTGAGTGTTGAAATAAGTTTGCTTTACTAATTCATTTGACAAACTTTGTGCTTGCAATAAATACTTTATTTTAAATTAATTTTCCAAATGGTTTGCAGAAATGTTACATTTGCCTCGTTTATGACTCATAACACATAACAGATTTGAATCACCATTCAAAAGAACCAGTTTAAATGAATTACATGTTTAGATTGGTTTTTATAACGATACATTTAACAAATGATGTCTCGTGGTCTGAATTTCAGAATGTCTCTGGATTTACCGGCAATGCATTTCTTAAAATTCAGAATTCCTGACTGCAGCATTCTCAGTGAAAAAATATGCATACATACACTGTTTATGGAACTATGATTCATTTGGATCTTCCATTTTTCAATTCCATTGGCGTAAGCAACTGTCAAGTTGAACTTATTCTCTGTCTCATGGTCTGAATAAATCTATTTTCAGAGAATTCCCAACCAACAACATGTCATAAATAGACATGACTCTTCTTTTTTTTAGCAGAGGTGAGGAAGAAGAGGAAGAACAGAGGCGAGAGAGGGGGGAGGCAGGTCGTTTGTATAGTTTGTGGTATCGTATTACTTAATCAATTAAAAAACCATCTATGTTGTTACATGTTTGCACGCCTTGACAAGCTTGAAGAGCCATCGACTAAAACCAAAAAAGTTTGTCCAGAGTTGTGCATGAACTTGAAACAAGCACGAAATCTTCATGGTATCATCACGCAGAATTTTCAGTGAACCCATCTCTGCATCAAACCTGCGCCAACTAACTTTTAACAGAGGATTGTGATCGGAAAGGACTGTGGTTGTTTCATATGCAGAAGTGCATCTGCTTAGTGAAGAACATCAGCTGAGATCTAGACAAACAGTATTCCTATTATCTCAAACTATTCGCAACAGATGTAAACATTTGGCAGAGAAGATTGACGGGAGCAGCTTACAGAGCTTTCTTAAAAGAAAGTCATCTAGTGCAAGTGCTTGAAAAGCCTAGACATGGTACAGGATTGTATTCACACTACATTTATA
Source organism: Carassius auratus (assembly GCF_003368295.1). NCBI lineage: Eukaryota > Metazoa > Chordata > Actinopteri > Cypriniformes > Cyprinidae > Carassius > Carassius auratus. The sequence continues at coordinate 6,879,896 of NC_039289.1, forward strand.
ATTTAATTGTGTTTAAAAGTGAGAATAGATCAAGAATCGTTTTTTTTAGAGCAAACATGCAGCATTAAATTACATTTTGTATATTATTATTATTACTTTAAATTAGGTTTCAATTATTTTAAATGCAATTCATTATTTTAGATTTAATTCTACAAGAATAAAACAGGTATTTGCATTAAAATTGTGAAATTTGTGTCAATTCATGCGTGTTTTAAGCATTAAAGTCACATTTTGAATGTGATTTTAATGCGGTCATAATTGTCAGTGTGAACAGGCAGAAAGCATTCTAGTCCTCACGGTATTCATGTTCTAAAAACACTGTCATTTTGTCATCACAGGCTTGGGATTTATCAAAATTCGTTCCAAGTGAGGCATTGTCATTGTCATTGTCATTGTTTGCGTATATCGTGTGTGTTAATATATCCGTATGCAACTGCTGTCACCACAACCCATTCTCTTACCAAATTTGCATCCATACGGGGTTAATCAGATCTCTGAGATGTGTCCTATTTTGCCCCCCCTCGCCAGCCCCACTGGGAAGAAGTTCCGGAGCAAGCCTCAATTGGCCCGTTACCTTGGCAACTCCATGGATCTCAGCTCCTTTGATTTCCGCACAGGCAAGATGCTAATGAGCAAACTGAACAAGACCAGACAGAGACCCCGATATGACAACAACAGCCAGACTAAGGTAAGACGACTGCAGTAAATAGTCATTTCAGAAATGTTACTTGAACAAATGTTTTCATATACACAAAAACATATTGGAAGAAATGTAGCATTACATCAGTTGCTCAGCAATGGATCCTCTGCAGTGAATGGGTGCCGTCGCAATGATAATCCAAACAGCTGATAGAAACATCACAATAATCCACACCACTCCAGTCCACCAGTTGAAATCTTGTGAAGCAGTGTGTTTGTAGTAACAAGTCTTCTTACTTTAGAGTCTTATATCTACAAATACTGCTTAAAAAGTAATCTCGTCTAAATCAGGAGAGAAATATGCTTTTTACAAGCGTAAATATATTGGTGGATTTTGATGGGAGAAGACAAGAGGATAGACTTTTTCACAGGAGGAAGTGATATTATAGATAAAGACTTTTGTCCAGAAGCAACAGTTAAAAAAGAAAAGAAAAAAGCCTTAATGATCGATTTGTTTCTCACAATCATGCAGCTTTTCACTTCATAAGATTGTAATTGATGGACTTGAGTCGTGTCAGTTACTTGTGGATTATTGTGATGATTTTATCAGCTGTTTGGACTTTTATTTTGACGGCACCCATTCACTGCAAAGGACCCATTGGTGAACAAGAGATGTTATGCTAAATCTAAGCATCTTGGATAGTCTTAGGGTGAGTGCATGACCAGTAAAACTATTTCTTTAAGGCTATTTCAAACCAGTTTAGCTGGTCAAGCTGGTCTGCCTGCAACAATATCCAGTAAAAGACCAGCAATTCCTATCAACAAACAGCTTTTCGTCAGGGTAATAAAAGATGTTATGTTTTAATAGGGTAAACCCGACCTGAATACGTCCCTCCCAGTACGACAGACGGCCTCCATCTTCAAACAGCCTGTCACAAAAGTTACCAACCACCCCAGCAATAAGGTTAAAACTGACCCACAGAAGGCCATTGACCAGCCCAGACAGGTAATACTCCTCTAGGTTTTATTCGTTAATAATAGTAGTTTCTCATAGCGGCACAATGCTAATATACTTTTTCATCTACAGCTTTTTTGGGAGAAGAAGTTGAGCGGCCTCAATGCCTTTGACATAGCAGAGGAGTTGGTGAAAACGATGGATCTCCCCAAAGGCTTACAAGGTACATCTGTGCAAGACGAAGAACTTCACCCAAGTGTGTTTGTTTTAATCGAGAATAAACGAAGTCAACATTCCATTGCTTTGTGGAATCTGAAGAGAACGAGAGAAGCAAACAGAAAACGAATCAAAAGTAAGCCAGAGTACATAAACAACAGCAGACAGGGCCCAAACAGAGAGCACTAACACCAAACAGGTGAACACAGCCAGGCCAGGGTAAGAAATAACTGGGACGATTTCAAAATAAAAGACAATATGTGAATGTCAAAATAAAAGCGCAGCATGTTTTGTTTGACAATTTGTTTTTATTTTAAACAAAACATATATATATATTTATAAAATATAATATTAATATAAATATGCAAAAATGATTAAATATTTAAGAATTAAGAAATGTAAACAGATTTATATTTAATGAAAAAGAAAAACTACCTTTCAAACATTTTAGGTTGGTAAGATTTTTGGATGTTTTTGAAAGAAGTCTCTTATGATCATCTGATCAAAATTACAGTAAAATATCAATGTTGTAAAATACGATTACAATTTAAAATTAATTTTTTTCTAATTTGAATATATTTGAAAAATGTAATTAATTCCTGTCATGCAATGCTGAATTTTCTGAATTTTCTGAATTTTCATCCACTAGTCTTCAGCAAAACAGAAATAGTAATGCTCAGAAATAAGTTTAATATGCTAAATTGCAGCACAAGAAGCATCTTATTATTATTTCGTATTATCAGTGGGGGGTTTTTGTACAATTTTTCAGGATTCTTTAATGAACAGAAAGTGTGTTTATATTTTGTCCAGACTCCAGAGTAGTGCCAACTAACTTAGAACAGCATTTATTTGAAAAAATAATCTTTTGTAATGTGTTTTTATTCTCACTTTAGTCAATTTATTGTGTGCTTGCTGAATAAAAGTATTCATTTCTTTTATGAATTTCTTGGAGCATCATAATACGATATCTAGAATATGTCAAATGGTGGTGATATTGAAGGAATTTGATAATATTTAAGGAGTGGGCCCTGGCTGCACAGATAAGACCTTGTTGTCAGCTATTGCCAGCGCTCTTCACACCAGTGCGGCCCCCATCACGGGCCAGCTGTCCGCCGCTGTGGAGAAGAACCCCGGAGTGTGGCTCAACACGGCTCAGCCTCTCTGCAAGGCCTTCATCGTCACAGACGAGGATATCAGGTATTTCAGACCTTTGAACGATGCACAGTATCATATGTGTGTGTGGGATACTGATGCCAGACTGATGCAGTTGAATTCTATGGTCACAGGAAGCAAGAGGAGCTGGTGTACAGCGTGAGGAAGCGTTTGGAGGAGGCTCTGATGGCTGACATGTTGGCTCATGTTGAGGAAACATCTAGTGAGGGTGACGCACTCAAACAGGAGGGGAATTGCAATGATGATAAACAGGAAGTATAGCAAAGGTAAGCAAATAGCTGAAGAAAATGTACTCTTTCTGCTATTAATTCAAGAAGGAAATAGACGCAGAAACTGAAATCTCTCTTTTTTTCTTCTTCACAGGGCATTCAAGTGTTGTCTGAATTACCTGCACATGAGTTTCCCAACACAACCGGATGCTCGCTGATCAACAAACCAAACCAATCGCTGAATATCCATGTGCGCCCACCAGTTGGGATCTCGCAGAGACTACATTTTCAGGCATTGTTTCTGTTTTTGTATTTCAATTTTTTTTTCTATTTGGAACATTTTCGAAAAGAGCAAAATGTTCGAAAAGTTCAGCAGTTGAACTGCCTTCTGTATTAAATGTTTTGAGGTTTTGTTTTTTTGAAAGAGGGGGTATTTGGATTTAATAGGGACATGACAATCAAGTCAAAAATACAGTCCTCTAGTTCTAGTGGGTGCTAAACTTTGTCACAGACGACCTAAACTGATCAGTTGATTATTCTCTGTGACTTAACATGTTTAAAGCTCTGTCAAAGAGAGAAAGGTATGTTTGTGGGGGAAAAAAATGTACTTTCTCTCTTATTTTCACCTATTTTACTCTTTCTTAATCAAACCAAGGTGCAAATCAGTATTATGCTGTTTAAATTCAGTATTTTCTGTGTGTTATTCTCAATGTTTTATTGGGGATATAAGGCACTGATAAACTATTACAAAGTTTGCAGGTATGGCTTTGTTTTATGTCAGGTTTTTTTTTTTTTTTTTCAACTGATCTGGTGCTTCTTAAAACTGTCCGATTTTTTCCTTATAAGCTATTCATACTCGGCACTAAAAAATAATTCGACAGTCTGAACCTGAAATTGCAATGTGAATGGTGATTCATAAAACGTGACACGTGATTCACATAAAGTGATGGGCAAACATCATCCTGAGAAAAGCAACTTAATTAAATGTAGCCGGGCGAATAAAGTATGTTTTAAAAAATAAAAAAAGTTTTGTTCATAGCCCACAGCAGCACACCGATGTTCATGTTCCCTCCTGCGTTTCTTAAAATAAAATGTTCTTGTGTTGAATATCTAGGTTGTTTCTTTCTTTAATTATCCTACGGGAGTTGTACGAAACAGAATATTTCTTTGTGTTTCATTCGAATGATCATTTATTTGCTATCAACTTGTTTGCACTACAGTATTTATGCTGATGGAGGAGAAAGAGTGTCATTGGGGTGGGATAGAATCAATTTCCTTGGTATCCACATCTTGAGACATAATAATGAAGTGAAGTGATATGTGGATAAGTATGATGTGACCCATACTCGGAATTTGTGCTTTGCATTTAACCCATCGAAGTGCACACACACACACACACACACACACACACACACACACAGTTGTAAACACACAAGAGAGCACTAGTTATTCACTCACCCACTGACAAATCCTGCTTGACCTGAGAATCGAACCAACAACCTTTGGGTTAGAAGATCATAATCAAGCCTGTAGACTGTCATGACCAATCTTGCTCATAGAAGGCTGTCTTCCTGCACAGTTTAGTTCCAGCACACCTGCCATGGACTTTCTGGTAGTCCTGAAGATCTTGAATAGCTTGTTTAGGTGCATGAAGCACACTGCACCAATTCATTCCTGAATTGTTTTTGAAATCCGACCGAATGACATGCCAGAATGTTTCAGTTTTCAGGCCTACACTTTTGAAATTTGAATGTTTGGGTGATATTAATTAGCAATGTAATGGGAAATAAGGATCACACACAACATAAAAATTGGACTTGCCACAAACTGCCACATACTGTTGATTATGATCAGTATGAAAATCTTCTGTTGTCTCTCGGGGGCGTGTGTGGGTGCCAGACCCAGAAGCTGTGTGGGTGTCTGCCCAGCTGCTTCAACCACCGTCCTGGAGACCAGCACATACTAAGCTATTTGTAACATGTTGTCATTTTAGCCCTTGCAGGCAATTGGTAATGCAAAAACGACCCAAACGACAACAGCAGCCATTTTGGGAAGTATATCGAGATAGGATTTGGACGTAAAGGGGATATTATTGTTCAAACATGAGGACTTAGTTATTGGAGAAATCAAGAGTTGTTTCTCAGGTGCTTGCTCGATCATATGGTGTTCAGTTTATCTCATGATTTGTCTTGGACATTTTTGTTCAGTTACACCATGCATTACTGTGTCTCAGTAGATTCTGCAGAGGACTTTCATTACACCTACCAAGGACAAGATGTGCACATTTTTTTGGCACAGATAATTTGGTAGAGCTAGAGCAGACAAGAAATGCCTTTAATATTCTTGGTAAGCTAAACTAAAAAAAAAATCCATATATTCTTCAGATACAACTTGTGGTTCGTCTCTGCAGGAGTGCAGCCTGACCAGCAGATGGAGATATTTCATATACTGGCAGTTATTCTTCATCTGGGGAATGTCAACATACAAGCTAGCATTCATGGTGGGGAATGCAGCTACATTGATGTACAAGCACCATTTCCTATTACTGTGCACATTTCTGAGTTATATTTGATGTCTAGCAGTGGTTGGGGAAATGCTTGCGATGCCCATAACAGGCCAGCAGGATAATGAAGCAAGGGATGCTCTGGCTAAGCATGTGTACTAGCAACCGTTCACATGGACTCAACTCGTCCTTAAGAGCACAACGTGAACAGCCCAAATCTTTTATAGGAGTTCTTTGATATCTATGGGTAAAAGTTATTTTATTTGTAACAATCAAAGCAACAGAATGTACATGTAGGATTGTTTTGTCAATCTTTTCTTTGATAGGTTTGAGACTCTTTAAAAGGAATAGTTTTGAACAATTCTGTATTAACTATGCAAATGAGAAACTCCAACAGCAGTTCAACAGGGTACGTTTCCAGATATTGGCACTTGGTGTAAAGTAGGCATCTAACATCTTCTGTCTAGTGAAGAGTGACTTAGACCTTGAAGGGTTGCTTTACCCAAGTCTACATAGTATAAGTGCCTATCCATGGTTACTTTGGGCTTTACAGAACTTGAGTTTTCATTGACTGACTTGTTGACCCAATTATCATACAGCTGTTTTAAGAACATAGTATATGCTTTCTATTCTCGTCAGCATGTTTTCCAGCTAGAGCAGGAGGAGTACCTGAGAGAGGAACTTCCCTGGAACCGTACTGAGTTCAGAGATAACCAACCATGCATTGCACTCATCGAAGGCCAACTGGACCTACTTGATCTACTGGACGAAGAATGCCGAGTGAGGAATCTACTCACTGTAATACGAGCTGTAGTCCCTCTTATCATGTCATCAAGTTGTACAACCCAATATTGCTCTGTTCTACAGGTCCTTCTCAAAGAATTAGCGTATTGTGATAAAAGTTCATTATTTTCCATAATGTAATGATAAAAATTAAACTTTCATATATTTTGGATTCATTGCACACCAACTGAAATATTTCAGGTCTTTTATTGTTTTAATACTGATGATTTTGGCATACAGCTCATGAAAACCCAAAATTCCTATCTCAAAAAATTAGCATATTTCATCCGACCAATAAAAGAAAAGTGTTTTTAATACAAAAAAAGTCAACCTTCAAATAATTATGTTCAGTTATGCACTCAATACTTGGTCGGGAATCCTTTTGCAGAAATGACTGCTTCAATGCGGCGTGGCATGGAGGCAATCAGCCTGTGGCACTGCTGAGGTGTTATGGAGGCCCAGGATGCTTCGATAGCGGCCTTAAGCTCATCCAGAGTGTTGGGTCTTGCATCTCTCAACTTTCTCTTCACAATATCCCACAGATTCTCTATGGGGTTCAGGTCAGGAGAGTTGGCAGGCCAATTGAGCACAGTAATACCATGGTCAGTAAACCAGTGGTTTTGGCACTTTGAGCAGGTGCCAGGTCGTGCTGAAAAACAATATCTTCATCTCCATAAAGCTTTTCAGCAAATGGAAGCATGAAGTGCTCCAAAATCTCCTGATAGCTAGCTGCATTGACTCTGCCCTTGATAAAACACAGTGGACCAACACCAGCAGCTGACATGGCACCCCAGACCATCACTGACTGTGGGTACTTGACACTGGACTTCAGGCATTTTGGCATTTCCTTCTCCCCAGTCTTCCTTCAGACTCTGGCACCTTGATTTCAGAATGACATGCAAAATTTGCTTTTTACATCCGAAAAAAGTACTTTGGACCACTGAGCAATAGTCCAGTGCTGCTTCTCTGTAGCCCAATTCCTGCACACGCCTGTGCACGGTGGCTCTGGATGTTTCTACTCCAGACTCAGTCCACTACAGGTCCCCCAAGGTCTGGAATCGCTCCTTCTCCACAATCTTCCTCAGGGTCCGGTCACCTCTTCTCGTTGTGCAGCGTTTTTTGCCACACTTTTTCCTTCCCACAGACTTCCCACTGAGGTGCCTTGATACAGCACTCTGGGAACAGCCTATTCGTTCAGAAATTTCTTTCTGCGTCTTACCCTCTCGCTTGAGGGTGTCAATGATGGCCTTCTGGACAGCAGTCAGGTCGTTAGTCTTACCCATGATTGCAGTTTTGAGTAATGAACCAGGCTGGGAGTTTTTAAAAGCCTCAGGAATCTTTTGCAGGTGTTTATAGAGTTAATTAGTTGATTCAGATGATTAGGTTAATAGCTCGTTTAGAGAACCTTTTCATGATATGCAAATTTTTTGAGATAGTAATTTTGGGTTTTCATGAGCTGTATGCCAAAATCATCAGTATTAAAACAATAAAAGACCTGAACTATTCCAGTTGGTGTGCAATGAATCTAAAATACATGAAAGTTAAATTTTTATCATTACATTATGGAAAATAATGAACTTTTATCACAATATGCAAATTTTCTGAGAAGGACCTGTAGATGCATACATTTTCGGATGAGAACTTTGCTCGGAAGCTTTACGACCAACACCTGATCCACAGCCCTCACTTTCATAAACCACGCATGTCAAACTCTGCCTTCATCATTGTCCATTTTGCTGATATGGTCAGAAAACATCTACTGTGAATAATTCACCAACTGATGCCACCAAAACTTTAAATGTTTGTGATATTATTGCTGGCTTTTTTAAATCGGTCCAGTACGAGTGTAATGGCTGTTTAGACAAAAACGAGACACTGTATTTGAGGAGCCCATCAATATACTGAGAGCTGGTCAGGTATTGTTTAAACAGTTCAATTCTTGGCTGTTGAAAAATTAAGTTTTGTACTCACTCTGCCTTTTCACAACTCAGTCAGAACTAGTTGCAGGGGGATGCCTTCCCAACTTGAACAGCACCACCCCGCCTGCTATGTGGTTCTGTTTCTTTGGATGATGGCCGTTCCTGCCCGAGTGCCCTTCTTCATCTTTTCCCTGATCCAGAGCAGTACTGATTTGGCAAGGCCAAGGTTTCTTTCGGCCCGGACAGGTTGCAGTACTGAAGCTGAGAGGGGATCTGTTAGATGCAGCAGGGGTTTTGAGCCAAAGCTGGGTGAGAGGGTGGCTGCAAGGTAGGTATTATCAGCAACTCCGGTGGGCCACCTGTAACCTGCAGCGGTACATCAGAGGAACCCTGTGTTACATAAAGAGCAGTGTTGGTGCTCTTCTTCTGCATGGTACAGCTCAGCTCGGCTTGGCACGACACGGTACGCCTCGGCTTGGTTTGCATTTTCACTGCAGTTTAGTACCACTTTAGAGAGGGTGGTATTATAGACATGTCATTGCAGTTGTGCTGCCTCTAAAAAGGAGGGGGTGTGTCTAATTTGAAATACATGCTTCAATGTTACCTGACCATTAGGTTGGTGTGGACCACAGGCAGCACAGCTTCTTCAAATGAGCAAGAAGACTGAAGCTGATGGACAAGTCCAAGCCTTCAATGCACTGTCCGACCAGCAGGTGGCGTGCCTGTTATTACAGTTACATGTCAGGCAAAATCAAATCAAATGTTCTTTTTCTATCTATCTATCTATCTATCTATCTATCTATCTATCTATCTATCTATCTATCTATCTATCTATCTATCTATCTATCTATCTATCTATCTATCTATCTATCTATCTATCCTTTTATTTTCTGTGTTAACATAAAAAGTATATATATATATATATATATATATATATATATTAGGGGTGTAACGGTTCACAAAATTCACGGTTCGGTTCGATACGATACACTGATGCCACGGTTCGGTTCGGTTCGGTTCGATACGTTTTAGATACAGCAAAATGTAAAAACATCTCAACTTTTCAGAATGCCGCAAGCGCACCGCGGGTCATGTGACAAGAACCAACCAATCAGCTTCATCCTTTCCCGTAACAACGTTGAGAGCTCAGCCAAGATGAAGGAACAGCTGATCATAGTTGTATATGGATTGCAATTTTGAAATAAATTCAGTAGCAGAGCTACTGCAAGCGATTTTTAGAGCTGCAAATCCATTTATCCTTCGCTGAAATTTCCGCGTCTCATGGAGAGAGCACGTCATTGTTGCTTAGCAAAGACAGACGCCTCATGAGCGCTTCTGCCCGAGCGCTTTGGAAAGGAGGAGAAAGACGCGCTTAGCGTTTTCCATGCGTTTTTAGGCACGATATGTGAACGGCCCCTAAGGCGCTCGCTCACTCAGCACGCGCTGAAGGCTCGTTGCAAAATGTCTAATGCATTTAACAGACCAGAAATATAAGATCCTAAAATAACCAACAGGTCTGGTGTTTGGGTTGGATTCCCTGTAAGCTATAGTGTCTAAATGCTGCAGGGATAGTTTGCTGCGTGCATGTTTCTCCTTTTTTTCGTCTTTTCCCAGATAGTACTGACGCATATATCCCAGATATTCCCGCTGGTTTTTTTTTTTTTTTTTTTGTAATCCTGCTGGTGTACCCTGTCATGTTGCAGATGCGACATACCGTTGTTTTTTTATCCACCACTCTCTTGCCATCACCATTATAGCTTAAAGGGAATCCAAAGTGCACCCAAACACCAGACCTGTTGGTTATTGGAGGATCTTCTCATTTCTAGTCTGTTAAACGCATTGGCTATTTTGCAACGAGCCTTCAGCGCGTACTGAGTGAGCGAGCGCCTGCTGAGTAGCCTAACATAAACATATAAGAGGGTGTTTTTTTCTTCTTCGGGAGTGTCAGGGGCGTTGCCTGTTACGTTGTTTGGGTTATTGGGCTACCTTGTTGAACGCATATCATTATATTTCTTTCTCTCTCTCTTTTTTTTTTTTTCAAATATAATTAATTACTCCAACGAACCGTTCGGTATACATAATGCGTACCGCGTACCGAACCGAAAGCGTCGTACCGAACGGTTCAATACGAATACGCGTATCGTTACACCCCTAATATATATATATATATATATATAATAAATTATTTACATATCATATATATAGTGTAAATATACACAATATACACAAATATATACAAATTATTAAATATACAAATATAGAGCTGTGTGGGTGTCTATGTATGAAATACTATTTGAATATACATATAATAAACGATATATGCAAAATTTTATGCTCGTTAATTTTCAGCTCCAAATCCCAGAGTCCCTCAAGATCTCCTTCCTACGCAAAGTCGAAATGTGGGTTTTTCTCCTGAAATGTTTTTTTTTTTTTTTTTTTTTGCCTTTGTTGCCTTTAAAAACACTAAATTCAAATTTGAACTATAAATATTTTAAACTGACATGTCAGTCAGGCCAAATAAAATCAATTTTTTAAACCATGTTTAAATGAGACCAACAAAAAGCCATGACACAATGCATTTTTTAACCATTTATTGGAAGTAGAAATAAACCAAAGCTGGCATCTGTTTCACCTCCATCCCCAATAATAACGATCATATAAAAAAAAAAAGAAAAAAAAAAAGAAAATTAGAAACGTCTCTGTATAAAACAAAATCTCTCATGCTAGTATTCTGTACCACTACACATCAGTAATACATATTTATATATTCACAAGCCTTCCAAAAATAGAAAATAATACCCAAATATCAAAATTAATGACAAAATAAATAAATAAATACAACAATTGAATATCACATCAAACATACATGCTGGCACAAAGAAGAATCTTTCCCAACATGCACTGCTTCTTATTTACAGGCAAGGAGTCGCTGTTAGTGTGCATGTGGAGTTACTGGGATCCATGTGCACTTGTGTCTGCGTGTGCTTTGTCTCATACTACATGCTCACGACTGTATCCTGTAATATTATTATTCACAGACAGCAACACACAGCTTTTATATCTGAAATCCTATCACCCAAATTAAAGTGTTTTCTTGCTACAGATCCCATTTTCCACTCTGCAGTCAATCCAACATTCAATAATGCCATTTCCTGCGGCAGAACCCCAGTGTTCAATATCACAATGGTGAACATAAAAGCATTCAGTCTGTAAAACAAAACAACAGCGAAGTTTGCAGCTTCAGTTGGCGCTGAGCGTTCGCGGTGTAAACAATCCAAGGCTGTTGATCACTGATGACTTCAATAGAACAGATGCACAGACTATTTTCAGAGAAATGATATGGGGAAACCACAAAAAGTAGCTGTAGCGCAAAGTGCTTAATTGCTAAATTCAATAAGCGACTCTATCTAGATAACATCACCTCAGATTTTCATAAGTAGATCCATAGCACGGCTAGTTTTTGTCGGTTTAGCGCAGATACAGCAGGGAATGAATGGATATACAGTGCTTAACCCACATTATAGAGCATCTCTCTTGTGCTTTTCTAATATGGTGGATGGTTTGGCAGTAAAATGGCAGGACTGATCAACGGCTACTATGGCAACTCTATAGGAGCGATTCTCAATGGCTGTGATTCTTCTGAGGTGGGAAACTAGTGAGTGAATAAAAAAGTCCCATTTTGCATGGAATGATCTGAAGCAAAATGACATTTAAACGTGACGTTATAAAGTGAATTTTTACTATAACAGGCAGCTCTGGTGTCTAATACAAGCAGTGTTTGTCAATCTAGACTTGCACTTATACATCGCATAAACAGCAGTGCCTTATGCCGACAAACACCGGATAAACCGCACAGGCACTCGTACTTGAACATGAACAGATCGGAAAACAAACACAAAGACAGGACAGACGTGGCCCTGTGATTGAATCTAGATGTGTGAAACATCTTTACAAAATATTTTGTGTCCGTACAATAAGCAGAATTTGTAGGAGTTCCTGCTAGTGACACCCCGGAAAAATAATTTCAAATGCTTTCCTACTACATGGAAAAGCAACCACTCTGTGTTCAAAGGTGTATTTGGTTGTAGGTCTATTTTTTTGTGCTTCTAAACGATTGCATAACATTAAAGTCTGACCCATAGGGGATTTTGGTCCCTATTAAGGAGGTTAGGGGGTGAAATGGTTGTGCGTAGTGGAGAAACGATACCCTGACATTAAGGCACCCTTTGAAGGGTGCAGGAATGATTGACAAAAGGCCACACGAAAGAGGTCTGACATCATTACAGATCGAAAAAAAAAAGAAAAAAAATCATGGCATTATGTAGCACTGTTTACATGCCTTAATCTGGTTTTATTTCACAGATGCATTTGAAAAAAAAACAAAAAGAATATAAATAAAATATAAATGTATTTTTTATATAACTACTGTAAATAGTCTTTTATTACTAGTAGTATTCTTTTAAATATATTATTATAAGTAATATTTTCAGGATTTATATTTTGAGACCTGTGCATTGATAGTGATATTTAATGCTTTACAGATAAATAGATAAATATGTTTTGTATTTAAGTACATTTTGGCAGGTTTTTGTCTTGGAATATGCATTATAAAAATGAAAGACATCACAAACAGCAAGTATTTAAGAGATACAATATCCTGTGTCAGTTTCATGTGCCAAATTGTGCTTGTTAAACAAGCCCTTCCTGGCAAGTACAAATATATAACTGCTTTGTCATGTAAACGGTTGGCTATTAAAGTGAAGAACTGAGATAAATATGTCTTGTGTATTTTTCTTCTATGTGCTAGTGCAACATCTGAACATCAGGGGGCAGTGTTTACGCCAAAATTACCATGTCTCGCTAGCTATTTCTTGATCTTAGCTCCGCCCCTCCTCAGCAGAGCGCTGGTCAGATTTGAGCTTGACAAATTCTTTCGCGACGTCGTCGTTGTTGCGCTGGGACAGGATTCGCAGCACAGTCAGGCCCGTTTCGTCCATGTGAATGCGTTTACCTAGCGGTAGCCAGCATGCTACGCTACCCCGCGGTGCTACGTCCTTCAGTTGCAGTACTGCCATGCCAACGGTGCGGTCCTCTCGCGCAAAGCAGTAGTCTTTCACGCACACCTGCAGCTCGTAGCACTCCGGACCCACTTCATTACTTAATGTGCTTTGAAAAAGAAGCAGGATTACATTTTATTCAGGAACTGTTGCGTAGATTGTGGTATGCAGAAAATAAATTGCAAGCTAAAGAAACGAGTGCATGTCACTCACAATGTAAAGGTCTCATTGTATTTGGGAGCCCAGCTGTTGTTCTTGGACTTGGTGGCGTACTTTCTCTTCTTATCACTAAGATGAGGGCCAATGATGTAGACCTCCACGAAAGGCCGGAAAATTCCGGAGGTCTGCCACCGTAGGTCATTCGCAGCCACCACTAACAGAAAATACAAGTTGTTCAATTTCCCTTCCTTTTACTTGCGGACCATTATGATGCAGAAATGAAGCTACTTGAGAAACCATTTGGGGTTACTTGGTCTACACCACACTATAAGAACCCTCCACTGTCAGAAGAAAATTAAATTTAGGGGTACAACACCTTATCAATGGAGCAGTACTCTCAATAGGTCATCTCTGAACCTAATTTAACCCTAAAAGGTTCCAACCAGAGCCTTCAGGGTACATATTATGACTTTTTACACGTTTTTTAAGAAGTACATTACTTGAGAGCCTCTAGGCACCCTTTCGGATGTTCTGCAAAATAGAGCCCATAAGTACAAGCAAGAACTCTAAAGAGTGTTTCTTCTCATGTTGGAAAGGTTTTGAGGCAACTGACAAGGGTTTCTAGACCTTTTCAAAAGGGTTCTGCCAGTGGAGTGATCTAAGGACCCAAAATGGAGCCTCACATACATTTTTTGTTTTTACAGTGTAGGCTCCCCTTGATATTCTTCCCATTACATGGCAAAAAAATTTAACTACGCGAGGGACCATTTGGGGTTCATTAGATTGGTACACGTAGATTGGCAAATACTTGGAGAACCTCTAGACACCCTTTTAAATAGGGAAGTTCTCGAAGGAACTTACAAAATGGAACACATAAGAACACAACTTTTTTTAATTGGTTTTCAAGTAACTCCATTACATTGTAAAAAGGTTTTAAACACTTGACAAGGGTTCATAGAGGTTTTCCACCAGGTTCTGATCTAAGGGACCAAAATAGTATCTCATATACATTTTCACTGGCTAAGCTTGATATTCCTGTTACATTGCAAAAATTAAGTTTGGCACACTAAAAGAACAACTAAACCAATGGTTCTCAATTCCAGTCCTTGTGACTCTTCTTGGATTCTTGGAAGAACTTTAAAGTAGGGATGCACGATATTGGATTTTGGCCGATATTCGATATGCCGATATTTTCTAAATAATTTTGGCCGATGCCGATACCGATATCGATATATATACAAATATATACTGATAAATTTAAACTTTAATTTTACTGAAGAGAAATCCATGTATCTCTTCTGTACTGATTCTACCATAAATTTATTATTTTACAAATGTAGACAGACATTCACATCTGAAAAACAGGTCAATTATTTCACTTGGAGAATATCGGTTTGGCTCATCGGCAGAAATATTCATATCGGCCGATACCGATAATGGTCATTTTAAGCTTTTATCGGCCGATACCGATGTTGTGCCGATATTATCGTGCATCCCTACTTTAAAGACATCAGTAGTTCCTCCAGGAACCCCATTGTAAAGCAAGGACACTGAGGCCCCTTCGAAACAATGCCTAGAGGTTCTCCAAAGAATTCCACCAGTGAGTTTCGCCCAAGTTTTACCTCAAGGAGGAACGCAAACAACAAGCTTTAATTGAACATCGAGAAACAATATGAAACAATACCCTTCACTGTGACTTTGTGCTCTCCAGTATTTGGATGAGTGAAGATCTCCACATGGATAGACACTTCTCCAACTGCATCATCAACACCAGTACCTGCAGACAAGACGAGATAAGTCAACACTCCATATCCAGCCTGGCAGAATACTTTGCATCAGTATGACTCAATGGACTTTCCGGGCACTTCCTTTATGAATTCAGTTCCCGCAGAGTCATACAGAGGCAATGTATGCTTTAAACTGATTGGATGGCAAAATCGTTTAAACAGCTTAATGGTGTTGAACCTGGCTTAAAAGATCATTAATACGATTTTCAAGTTGGTCTTCCATGTTGGAGCACTTATTAAATACAAATTCAGAGCATTGATTGAGTTTAAATGTGAATTTCATTTGCACAGAATTTTAAATTAGCCAATAGGGAATATAATCAAGATGCTAGTTTCCATAATGGCTTATATACACAATTCAAAAAACATTGAGCTGAACAAATTTGTCTTTACTTAACTGGGGTGATACATTTGTGGACTTTTATAAATCAAATAGTACTGGATTCAAATAAGCTCTGAAAATGATTGAACAAGTTACACCTGCAACACATCTTTAAATATGAATTTGTGAGACTTGTTCAGGCACAAATTGGGTACCCTTTATTCCAGTGTCTGTGTACAGCACTAACATATTTTTACAGCTAGCTAGCTAGCTAGCTAGTAAATTTATGTCTACATAAAAATAATCAATGAAATTAGCTCAGAATACACAGACAACCAAAATAAAGTAATGCCTCACAGAATTCTTTTGCAACAAGGTTTTTACGATACAAAGTGTGTTCCCTCAGATTATCATGAGTGTACCATTTACACACATGCTGTGTGGTCACACTTCATTTCTGGTGTTTCATGACGGGTTTATACAACCATGATGGGGAGGAAGAGAGCAGTCCTATTGGTCTAGTCATTAACAGGAAGAAGAAGACAAGGAGAACATCTGATATTGTCCTTCACTTGGTTTTAAATGCAGGCAGGAACATGCAGAAAATCACTTCCATTCCCACACATATCCAATCCCACTCACGGAAAGCGCCAAGTTCTTTGGCCTAAGTTATGATGATATTCACAAACCTATTGTATGCACTATTTCTTCAAATACCTTTGAGTGATGATGCCACCAACGAATAACTAAATGTGAATTAAACGTCTAAATCTTTCCACCCAATCTAGGTCAGCTGCAGTCAAATAATAATAAAAAAACAAATGGATTCCTTGCTTTCGGCATCTGATATATGTATTCGCTTGTCAGAGAAACAGGCTGATAATGCAGTTTCTTCAGAGCAGAACCATCTGAGCAAGCAGGGATTTGACAAAGGCTTGAACACTGGCACGCTAACGCTAACGCTGACGGCTTTTGACGTAGCACTTTATGATTAATCTTAACCAAAGAGCATCTGGGTAAACGTCACGAGACCCCTCAAGAAATGACCGGGTCATACTTCAACACAAAAGTCACAAAACAGTAATAAAATAATCTTTAATTAGAATAATTAAGCAAACGTAAAATAATAATAATAATCAGTTATAACAGTATTTTCATTAAAACAAACAAAAAAAAAATCTTCCAATCATCAAACCCTTATCAAAAGCGCTGGTGTTTCTGAAAATAAGCCATCTTTAACCGAATAAGCAAATAAAGTAAACACTAATTTGACTTGCGCAGAGCAACATTTAAGAAACGATTAAATCTCAAGTTATAATCACATATATTCATGTGACTTTTTATGGGGCCCTTAAATGCCAATCTAGGGCCTTTCGGAACTGATGTACATTGACAAAGAGCACATCAGCTGACCCCAGAAGCAAATTCTGATTGGCTGAGGGAGAGCTGTCTTAACTCAGCCTAGGGAAGAGACTGAAGGGAGGGAAACCACGTTGCGTGGTCGTGAGGGGAGATCACGCTGAGCAGCAGAACAGACCCTGCCTGCGGACAAGCTGAGTCAGTCGCAATTAATGTCACATCTTCATTCGACAACATGGTTCAGCGCTCGGAAAGCAACATTTTGTCACGGTCTCTCACTCGCTCATTGACACTTGTGACTCGGCATCCGCAGGGCACACATGCGCCTCTCACTCGTGAAGAAGTGTGTACATTCCTCATTCACTGCCATTCAAAACACACTTCATCCTGGGCTTTCTTGCTGCTGTAGCATCGAGATACATTTCAGACCAATGTATGCGAACATACAGCATGTTCTTCCCAGGTACTCATACATGCAAAGCCCTTTCTGTGGGAACATATGGGTGGTCGTGGGGCATGCGATTGGCCCGTTGGAATGGGAGGTGCATGATCTGATTCGGGTGGATAACTGATTGGTTCTTCATCGTTAAGGGCACAGGGACCCAAGTGAACGTACCCTTCTCTGGGTACACGTCTTCACTATGGGTAAACCTTACCCCCTTCCCTCCATGAACTGGTGAAAGAGAAGGAGAGGATGCAGAAAAAATACAGAGAGATTGAAAGCACATAGTCAAGAAGATTTGAGAGATGGCAAGAAAGAAAGCAAGCAAGCCCAACAAGCGCATCAAATGTTAACAGTCTATAACGAAAAAAAAGGAACTGTATCTTCAAGCTACTGTGGCTATTTACACACACACATCCCCATTTGCACACACACTTGCTTTCATATGTGTTTAAATACATAAATGAAGCCGTGACTTTTACCCTAATTACATTTTAAATGATTATCTATTAAAATGTGTCTGCCGGGGGCATTTCGACCTAAAATGTGTCAGAATTCCTAAAGTGCGTGAGGGATAGAAAGAAAGATGGAGATTAACCAAACAACCAAAAAAAAAAAAAAAAAAAAAAAAAAAAAATTATATATATATATATATATATATATATATATATATATGTGTGTGTGTGTGTGTGTGTGTGTTTTGTTTAAAGTACATAGACTAATGTTTTTAAATAACAATTAACAATTTGATATATAGAACTAAGTATTATTAATTAACAATATTATTCGTTGTACTTACCATATGGTTAGGATTTTTTTTTTTTTATTAAGCAATGTAATGTATTTTTTTTACCTAAAATATACATAATTATATAAAAAATAATTTTTATATATATATATACATTATACATTACACATTTAGTTATTTACATTCTTATGCTGGTAATATAATGCGATGCAAATAAAACAACAACAACAAAAAAACTATTGTGAATGTGGACTTTTGGACCCATTGCATATATAATTTCATAATTGACATCCTGCCAAGGTGGAGGATTAAGTCATTGATATTTTAAAAAAGCAAGATGTGTGGAAGAGCCTTACCCTGTGTATTCTGGGACTGAACGAAGGTCTTGATGAGTTTGTCGGTGGCCTGAGTGTAGAGGGACAAAGCGTAGTGCAGAGACTGCAGGTCTGGACTTTTCTCCAGGAACGTCTTTTTCAGCCCCACACCTCCAGCATGGAAATATTGCTAAGAAACCACAAGACAGAAGATATTACTTGAGACAATGTTGATGTGTCTGGCTGATGGGGATGCTCAAACAAATAAAATCAATGCTGTGATAGCGCTACAAAGCTACAGTTGATTTATTTCATGTTGATACCCTGAAAACAACCTACGAATGACTTCTTATAGTTCTCTCTGCTTATTAATCTGGGATAGAAGAACCTTTTTTACACCAAAAAAGTCTCTATTATATTGTGCTCTATATCCCAAGGTGCAAATACAATCCACCGAATGTGATAAAGGGCAAAAGTTTGCCTGGGAGCGTAAATTTCATATTACAAGGAAGGATAGTGCTGTATGTAGTGCAAATTGAACACATATCCTTATGTAACAGAATGAAGAGAATTTTAAGAAGAAAATGATTCAAATTCTAGTGTAAAAGGCAACTTAATAAAATAAAATAGAAGTTATACTTCCTCTACAATTAACAACCCACTATTTAAAGCACAATACTGTGTTGTCACGAACCAGTGGAAAATACAGTTTTTACATTGACTTTCAGCTCTTGAACCCACCTTTATAGTATCCAGTGCTAACTCAATCACTGCACACTGTTTAGGGGACAGTGCCTTGGCTTCCTCACGAACCATGTGCTCCTACAAAAAGGACAAAACTTTATAAGAACAAAATACAATATTTTCACAATTTAAATGTTTTATCCAGGTTCATTTAACCCCGAGTTAAAGTAATCCTGGATTATCCTACATTATGTCACATTTTTCATATTTTCAAAAAAATTAACAGAAATTTATTTAAAAGAAAAATTAAAGACATAAGGATGAGAAGATGACAAATTGTTACTAAAGTGTCATGTCTGTCGCTACAAGTATTTATTTAAAATAGATAATCCAGGTTCATTTAACCCTGAGTTAACATAATCATATGTCATCTCATGTCAAAAAAACGCTGGAAAATTCAGAAAAAAAAAACTGTTGTTGTTTTTTGTTTAATAATAATGCAGGTTTTTTGATTACGAATCCTACAGTTTTCGATTACGAATGCTAGTATTTGAGTACGAATACTACAAAAATATACACAATTCAAAAAGTCATTTCGAAAAAGATCAAAACAAAACAAAATACTGCTAATCATTTAAAACGAGCTAGCATCTTTTTACTTTTTGTAATAAACTTCCATACCTTCAACTTGGAGAGCTGACCGAGTTCCTTGGCTGCGTTGAATATAAGTTGAGTGCCCTGGAGGAAGAAGAGGAAAAAATGGAGGACGCGAGAAAAAGAAAGAGTATAGAAGAGAAGGCATTAGACAGGTCACAGAGTTCGACAAAGTTGTAGACAGAAATGCCACATCACAGAAGTAAGATCCAGACAGTCTCAAACATCAGACACGCACGCACTCGCACAATCCCAGCGTGCCCCACCACCCCAAACACTGTCGAGCACAGCCACGCATCCACACACAACTGTGCAACATGAGACAGTAAACTAGCTACGAACAGAAGACAGAGACAAGAGTTGAAAGGTTTACAAAAGCCAGTAGGTCCACAGCCCAAACAACACCACTCTGGTGATATATCTAGTATCTACGACTGGACGATACTCTCATTTTTGGATATATCACTAAGTGAACGAGGCTTGTGCACCTTATTATACCATTATAACATTATACAAATGTGTGCTATGTAGAAGTCCTTGGAAAATTAAATCATTAGTATACAGAAATAGTCCTGTATTTCTGACATCGTTTAGACAAGCGTTGATATCAAAGTCTGAAGCGACTGTCATCCATGCATTATTTAACCTGGTATGTCCGAGCACCTGTAATGAACTATGTGAGGTTTTGAACGGGCACATAGGTGAGAGTCTATAGGGTAACCAACAACTGCATTGAAAACGAGGGGTAAAAAAAAAACACTGCTTCCACTGGTTTGTTTCAACAGGGGGACCCAAGTTACACAAAGAAGACATTAAGAATGAGAGAGAAAGAGAGAGAGAGAAAGAGACAGGACACATTGAGCTAAATGGGGATTCAGTCCTTACATCACTGTGACAAGCAAGCTTCACCCTGCCCTGTGAAGAGAGGACAGTGTAATTAACTTGAGAACTGGTCTTGGTGCTTTTTAATAGGCTGACAGTGTCCATTATCCAGTATCTGACAGGGCCTATCACATCATCTATCAAATCTGAAGTTCATGAATAGACGAAAATGGAGAAAATAATAGAAAAACATGTTTTCTGTTTGTTGTTAAACACACAGTTCACCCAAAAATGAAAAATTCTGCCATTATTTACACACCCTCATTTTGATTTGAACTTGATTAATTTTTTCCCCCTTCTGTGGAACACAAAAGGAAATGGTTTACAGAATGTTCACGCTGCCCTAAAATTGAACGGGCATAAAAATTATTTTAAAAAGTGCCAGTGGTCTGCACAACTTGGACTGAACTGTTGGCTAAAAGATGTTTCACTTATTTCAGTTTTCAAAATGTCCGCGTAAATTGGTTAGTGTAAAGGTTTAGAGAAAAACGGTTTAAAAAATATTAAAATAAATAAATAAAAATAAGGTTACACTACAGAAAGAAACTGATTTAAATAAATTATTGACATTTATTTACTATTTATTTATTAACAATTCAGTACCTAGCCCTAAAAGTATAGTGCTATAGTGAGTAGGAAAAAACTGATGTAATATAATAGAAACAACATATTTTCCACCACCATCACTTAATTGACGTTAAAACTGGTGCAACACAATTTTGACGTGCCATATTTGACAATACGCAAATATGAATGAGATTTAAGAGCTGAGCAGATAGGACGAATTTCTATATGGATGACAGATTGAATAAATGATAACAGATTTTCATTTTGGAATGAACTTCCCCTTTAAAGTAGTTAAAATTCATTCTGTTAATTAATATTAAATTCAGATTTTTTTAATGGTATTCTTTGTAATCTAAGGGACCTAATCAAATAATAAATATCAAAACTATGAAATCCTTACAAGGCAATTCAGAAAACAAAATGATGAAAATATCTTCAAAGGGGAGCTAATGGATTGTAACATCACATAAAAAGGCAGCGTAAAATAACCGTACAGTTTTTACAAGCAACAGACGGATAGACTATATTGTTAAAATACATGAAAAAGAAAATAATAATTCAAGTCAAGTCTGAGAAAAGGAGAAAAAAACACAAAAATACTATCCCCGAAACACACATTAGTATGAGACCTCTGCGTTCCATCAGACCAATTTTGGTACATCAACACGCAAAAACCAAATACCAGGACAGATTTATATAATAATGTCTGCAGAGACTAAAAAAAGAGAGGCTCAGGAGTTGGTGGAGATCAGATGCAAGCAACAACCCACACAGGAGAGGTTTCAAACAGGTAACACAGGGAGGGTGGATCACCTGAAACCAGTTAACGTCACCCAGAAAACTGACCTACCACGGACTGGAAGCGAAAGTGCATCGCTTCCAGGAAAATGAGAAGAGGAAGGGGCTGGCAGTCAGATGTGGGGTGGACATCAGATTGGAAGTTTTGTTGGGGCAAAAAAGGGCCTAGTCCAAGTCAATTAGGAAATGCACCATGCTGCAGCCACCTCAGGTATACAGACCACTGAGGTGACCAGGCAAAGGAGAGAAAATGGATGGAGAAGAGAAGAAAGAGACAGCGGGAGAAGTAGAGAAAGATGGACAGACGAATGAGGATGCATTGCACAACAGGAAAGGACTTGGCAGCCACACAGAGCAGAAGGAGGTGGTTGGAAGGGGGTCACCCGGCATGGACGGACTGTGGGACACACAGACGCACAGACAAAAGTGCTCTGGTACTTACTATCATCTGTGGAAGTGGAGCGGGGGGGAGAGCGAGAATGTAATAACCAGAGAGAAGGGTCAGTGAAGCTACAAAGAGCCCCACATCAAATCAAAAGAAGCATTAACATTCAGGCTACAGGACCGACTTCAGGCCTGATATGATTTTACAAGTCCCAAGGTCTGTGATTGCCCGAGGGACTGAAACAGGCCCAGTGTGGAGGAATGCTTCAGCCAAAATGAAAAATCTCTCCCTTCTCGTATTCCAAACCTGTATGATGTTCTTTCGTCCATGAAACACAACAAGAGAAATTTGGAGGAATGTTCAAGCTGCTCTTTTCCATACAATGAAAGTGGATGGGGACCGGGGGATGTCAAGCTACGAAATGGACATAAAGTAACATAAATGTATTCCATACCACTTATGCACTATATTTAAAGACTTCTGAAGCAAATTAAACAGTTTGTGCGAGAAACAGACAAAACTGTAAAGCATTATAGAAAAAAAAAAATGTCCCACCCCGCCATTTGCAGTAGCTCTCAAACCTCATTTTCATTGCTGCATATTCAAAGTTGGTGTTTCGAATGAATAACAACTTAAATTTGCTTTAATTCATTCCATAAAGGCTTCAAAAGACTTGGAATCAAGTGCATAGGTCATATGGGCCACTTTTAAAATGTCATTTTTGGAATGTGACTGTGTCTTTATTGTAGAAAAAAAAAGAGCAGCATGAACAAACTTCAAAACATCTCCTTTTGTTTGCACAGACCAGGGCTGCTGGGCTACTGTCCTGCAGAGTTAAGCTCCAACCCCAATTAAACACACCTGCACCAAGGTAATCAAGGTCTTCAGGACTTCGGGAAACTAGCAGAAATGTATTCTGGGATAAGTTTGAGCTAAACTCTGCAGGATGTTGGCCCTTCAAGACCAGGATTGGACACCTCTTCTAAAGCATAGTCATACTGGTTTGGAACGACATTGGGATAAGTAAATAATGGCAAAATGTAAATTTTTTAAGGAATTACATATTCAATTTTTTTTATTTTTGCAGTAAGCATATCATCAAGAACTGATATGGGTCTCTTTTGTCAAAATAAACAAATACAAACAAAAACACAAAAAGAGTAACAGTTATATCAAGACATAATAAAAGCAGTAAGTTGTCTCTGTTCCTGTAGAAATGCTCTCAAAAATGAACTAGCATTCAAATATATAGAAATACACTTAAATAAAACTAGAAATAAAACTTTTTAGTCAAGATTAAAATACATGAAATATGTGTGACTACAGGACCAGAGAGCAGTCTTGAGAGGTGCTTGAATGATATGGTGCACTCCCAATGTTTTTAGAGTGGAAAATGTATTTTGTCCAAAGTGATTTTGGGATTTTGGGATAGGGACATGTTTTGTTGGGAATGGGAAGAGACATTTCCAGTCGTTCTGTGTCTTCATGATCCATACCAGAAAATACAATGCTGTAAACAATCTTGGAATTTATATAAAATTATTTCTATTTCCAGCTCATTACCGTTTGGTCAGTCAAAGGTGGCAGAACAATGGTCTTCTCCATTGTGTTCATCACCAACTTCCAAAGCTCTTTCAGCACTCGCTTCAACACTGTCTTCTCACAGATCTTGGCAAACAGTGTGAGACTGACAAGGAAAAAGTGCAAAGTGAAGTCGAGGTGTAAAATTTCCAAGAAAGGGTCTAAATCTAATGACTGGCATCTTACTTGCTGTCAAGGAAGTCCATGATTGGCTGGAGGACGTTGTCGGCATCCTGGGCAACGCTGCTGCAAGCACTTGCTGGTACGTTCCCCGTCCCCTTCACCTGGCTAAGTATGTCACCCATCTGCTTGACATTTTCTTCAATGTTTGGCTGGAAACTATGGGGCGGAGAACAGATGTTACTCCAAAAATAGAACAAAAAAGCAACTTCTTCCTGATCTCTTGATATCTCACCTGGTGGCAAAGATCCTTGCAAGGTCATCTAAAACATTGTTGAGCTTCAGCTGGAGTTCTTTCAAGATGTCGCTAGCTTCAACATTCAACTGAAAGGCACATTAAGCAATGGTCAAAACCCCCAGAACTTGACTGGGCTCGCGGAAGGTTGTAGATCTTTGCACAAAAAGGCTTTGCTAAGCCAGAATGCAAGCAGATTTATGGTTCACTTACATCTTTACCACCCATGGCCTCAAACATCTTCTCAAGCTGTACCCTGAGCTGTTGGATATTGTTAATGAGGATGCACGGCTGTGGGAAGCAAAAACACTTTGTTAAAATGCACGCAATTCAACAGAAGTCTAACTGAACCCACCAAATATCAGCATGGTATATTCTACCCATGTCAGATGTACATACTTTGACAGCGCCATCCTTTGCATTCTAGAATCAAAGAAAAAGAGAACACAAACTGAATGAGTTAAATTCCGGATTTAAGCAACTATTTTAAAAAATGTAAACCTGATTCCATAGGGCTTTTTAGACTATTACCACTTTCTCTTTGGTGCAGTGGTTGGGGAAGTCTCTTGAGATAATGTCCGCGTAGGAGAGCAGAACGTTGCTAATGGTCTGTGGGGTTAAAGAGAACATGTCTAAACAAGTTCAATGAAAATGCATAACTGTTTCACAGATTGATTATTAAGGGAAATATTATTGTTGTTAAGCTAACTGTTTTCTAAAACGTTTCTTCATCTGATACTGAAAACAGGTACAAACTCTTTTTACAACAATTTTGCTAAGAAAAACTATTTTGCAATTCTATTTTGGTCACGCTATGAAGGAGATTTGCGGACTTGATTTTTCGGAGACAATTTTCAGGTGTCAATTTTTCTTTAGTTTTAGGTCAAAACCAACTTTGGTTTGCCGCAGGTTACGATCACGCCAACCAAAGTTTGCGACCAAAATCTTATCTAAGCTTTTGATTTTTACTCACTGATGTTACATCGTATTATTTGACAAGCAATATTCGTAAAAGACAGAAATAAACTCACACAGTGTGCCTTTGGCTAAAGCTAACAGATTTACAAAATCTATTAACGGAA
Organism: Carassius auratus; assembly: GCF_003368295.1. Classification (NCBI taxonomy): domain Eukaryota; kingdom Metazoa; phylum Chordata; class Actinopteri; order Cypriniformes; family Cyprinidae; genus Carassius; species Carassius auratus. The sequence continues at coordinate 6,905,529 of NC_039289.1, forward strand.
TGATCATCAAACTATTACAAATTAAAAGCTGTCAGCTGAGGACCTTGGCAAATCTCTTCATGTAGTGTCCAACGATCTGTGGGTCCGGACACTCCAGCTTCTTTATGATCTCGAAGCTCTGATTAAGCTGCGAGAAAACGTCCACTACCGAACAGGAGAAGAGAGCGTGCTCCGAAGTTTGCTGATACTGTAGGAAAGAAAGAGTTGGATGTGTAGTCAGGAAAAAGTTCTAGAATAGAAAGCGCGAGAGACTGCGTAAGCAGACGTCAGGTGTGAGCTCTTTCGTCTGGAAATAATTGGGTCGGGGTGAGACTGTGGCAGGTTCCCAAAGGGGACTCAGTGGAAGTAATGAACTAAAGAGCATGCTTATTGGTTCAGGAACATGCTGGGGTGCTATGAAGTGCACTCATTCATCAAATTTTGACATTGTCTGGCTGCAGGCTGGAGGTCTGTTGTTACTGTAATTTATTACAGCTGGTAAGCTGAATGGTAAGTATAGATTTACAGTGGATTTCCAATTTTGCTTTCAACTTTTCTTATAAATTCTTACAAATTTAAATTACTTTTCTATTATATACATACACACACCCACACACACACACACCCACACACACACACACACACACACACACACACATATATATATATATATATATATATATATATATATATATATATATATGTTGTATCTGCATTTAATGGCCTTGAAGATATGAACCAAAAGGCAAGAGAGATAAATCTCACCCCATCTTTCTTATCGCGCTCCAGGGCTCCGTGCAAAAAGTCCCGAGACACCTCCTCATTCTCATCCAACCACTGGATGACAAACGGCTCGAACCACCTGCAGAGTAACATCACAACCTAAAGCTCTATCACCCATCAAACCACGGTCACAGTGACATTTTAAGTGTGCATGACTCGGATAATATGCGTGTGAGATGGAAGAGTTTGGGGAGTCACTCACGTGGGATATTCAGGCACTCGGCTCTTGAAGAAAGGCAGGTCTTTGCAGTATTCATTGTAGAGCCACTTTACTTTGAAGTGCAGGTTCATGTAATCTGCGCTCTTGCACAGCCGGTTCTTTTCATGCTCTGAATGCCGTGAGGTGAAGACAAAGGCTCTTCATGAAACAGTTCAAGATATAACGGCACATAATACATCTACGCAGAGAGGAGAACCCCTACTGAATCAGCAGACGAGAAGAACTCCACCACATGTCGACTTTTCACCAAGTGTGAAATTTAAGTAGCTATCAGTGGGAAACCCTGCCAGGCTTGTGTTTCTAACTAACAGGCAAACTTTTTTCATTGTATCTCATTTTCTGTCAGTCAAGTTCTGAACATCACAGACCTACAGCTGAAACTTTTTAATGAGGTTCTGGAGTCTTAGTCTACAAAACAAAGAATCAATCAATGCAAAGGCTAGATAGATGAAGAAAAGCTTCTTAGATTAGACTTGCCTTCCATTGCGTACTTCATATCCTGGGCAAACAGGTTCCACATAACCTCTGCGCTGATTTTTCCGACATTGAGCTCCTGCGGAAACCTGTGTGCACCAGAGTACATCATATTAAGATCCTAAACAGGATTATGAAGTGAAATAAAATGATGCTAGACTCACTGGTTAAGGCAGGGGGTGTAGGAGTTTTTGTCCTCTTCAATAATTGAGACAATAAGGGTGATTAGCTTAGACCAGAAGTCTAGATTCTTGATGCTTGGACCTTGTTCCTCAGGAGGAACCTCTCCTTTTTTGTTCTGCACAAGATGAATTCATTTTGAAATGGTAGCTTGAAGCATGCTACGGCTTTTCATAATCTGCCAAACCTCTGGAAGAAATTACCCCACTAATGCGCAGGAATGGCTTATTTCAGCCAGCAAACAAACAAACAAACAAACATCAATATGCAAAGCACTCTAGGGGAACAAGATTAGGGTTAGATGATTAATTCAACAGGAACAGTGTTTGATATTTATGAGGGAAGCCTGTAACATCTTCAAAGCAGCGCAAACAAAAGCTGCACGATGAACTGCTCTGATAAAATGGCTTGGATGCTCCCGGGGGAGAGAGCTTTGGAGTTGATCAGGAAGTGTCAGGACTCACCGGGTCCGTCTGGTATTCTCGACTATACAGCTCGTGGCAGTTGTTGAAAATGTATTCGTAGGTAGAGTTGAGGCAAGCCTTCACACAGTCCTTCACTACCTGGCTGGCACGAGGAGGACTCTGAAGCTCCTGGACCTAGAGAAGAACGATTCAGGGTGCATTCAGATGGGTAATTTAATCAATTAAACAAAGATAATACTGAACGTAAACTTTCTAATTCTACAGCAAAATAATAATAAAAAAATTCACAGAAAGCTGTGTGAAAAAAGTAGTACGAAAATAATATTAAGAAAAAAAAGAAAAAAAAAGAAATCATAGGAAAAAGAAAACAGTATAAAACTTATAGAAGAACACAGAAAATAAAATTGCATGAAGATTATATGAAAATTGTAAAATCATGCAGAAAATCAATGCAAATGTAATGTAACAAACTAATGTACAGAAATTGTATGAAATAAAAAAAAAAATTGTCCAAAAGAAATTGTATGGAAAAATTTCTTATAATAATTTTAAGAAAGTGCACAGAACAGAAAACTGTATGAAAATTGAAAAATGAACACCATATAAAAAAGAAAACGATCAGAAAATCGTAAAAAAGAAAAACAGAAAATACAGAAATGTTATTATAGATTACAATGGTAATATAAAAAAAGTGAATAATATGAAAAATCACATGAAAAAATATTTTCTAAAATCATAAGAAAAGAAAACCGCTTGGCAAAGAAAATTATGCAAAAATTGTATGATTTTTTTAAAATTATACTTAAAAAAAAAAAAAAAAAAAAATATATATATATATATATATATATATATATATATATATATATATATATATTAAAAAGAAAACCACATGAAAATGACATAAAAAAAAAACTCATACCAGAAATATTAAGTAAAAACCAAACAAAAGAAGGTCAAATTTACACGGTCAGTAGCATCAGGGGGTTACAACTAACCTTCATCCTGAAGAATGTGATGCTGGTCAGCAGGTCCACAGTAGACTTGAGGTCCTGTAGCCTCTCAGGACTGCTAGCTGGGAAATTATTCTGAACACACACAAGCACAAGAAAGGGTGCCTCTTTGCAATCATACTCATTTCAATACGACTTAAAGCTTTTACATGTAGTCACATCGGACTAATCAATCTCATTTGTCTGATTCGACAATCTCACCTGCAGGCGAACACCACACAAACCATTTAACTTTAGTTAAAGGGGGGGTGAAATGCTATTTCATGCATACTGAGTTTTTTACACTGTTAAAGAGTTGGATTCCCATGCTAAACATGGACAAAGTTTCAAAAATTAAGTTGTACGTTTGAAGGAGTATTTCTGTTCCAAAAATACCTCTTCCGGTGTGTCACAAGTTTTGGAAAGTTTTTTTCGAGTATGGCTCTGTGTGACGTTAGATGGAGCGGAATTTCCTTATATGGGTCCTGAGGGCACGTCTGCCGGAAGAGCGCGCGCTCCTGTATAACAGAGCACTGAGAGGCTGAGCACAGACTGATCAGAGCGAGAGCGTCGCGAAATGTCACAAAAGAAGTGTGTTTTTGGTTGCCAGGGCAAGACAACCCTGCACAGATTTCCAAAAAAAAAACAGCATTAAGGGACCAGTGGATGGAGTTTATTTTTACAGAGCATCAACGGAGTTGTGCAAGTGTTTGTGTTTGTTCCCTGCATTTCTAAAATGCTTGTTTTACAAACAAAGCCCAGTTTGACGACGGATTTGCGTATCGTTTATTTCTTAAGGATGATGCAATCCCAACGAAAAAGGGTCACGATTGTGTGTTGGAACCACAGGTGGTGAGTAAAACTGCTTCAAATATCTCTGCCTCCTTGTTAGTGCGTCCGCCTCCCATCGGAGACCCGGGTTCGAGCCCCGCTCGGAGCGAGTCCTTGCTGCTGCTGCTCTCGTTCAGTTTCAGTCTTCACAGCTGTCACAGCTTCTCAACGCAACTGGCGCTCGTGATTCTTTAGCTCCGACCACACGTCACGCCTCCAGGCGCTCGTGTTTTTCCGGGAAAAATTGGTACAGACTATCTTTCTCTTATAAATATAATAAAACTAAATACTTTTTGGAGTTATGAAGGATGCAGTACTACTCTATAGGTACTCAAGATTAACAGAATATTGAGTGAAAACGAGCATTTCACCCCCCCTTTAAGAAAGATCCTTCATACAAAAGCAAAGAAAGAAGTGACTTCTCAAGGAAACACTAGAAAGTCATAATACCCTGTACATAGAAAGGTCAATCCTCAGAGAGTTGTGAAGCTGGTCCAGAAGCTTGACAAATCGCTCTTTCTACAAAAAGCAAAAAACAATTACTAGCACACACACATTCGATGCTGAAATCTTCCTGAAAGGCAGAATCAAGCACTCACACCAAAGTTGGAGGCAGCGAAACGGTCAGAGGCGGACACATTGTTAGTGGCCTGGGTTGTGTGAGCGTAGTAAGCATTGATGTTGGCCAGTAGGGTGCTCATGACCGCAGGCACTCCAGGACACATGTACTTTGATGATAAGCAGGCGAAGTGTCTAAAAACAAGAAGGTACAAAAAGTACCTAAGTACAGAAGCAAACACCTAAAACGTCAATGGCAGAACTGTGAGGAGAATCATACGTCATGGCTTGGTAAATGGACTCCACCCCGTAACGCATGGCAAACTCATCGACGATTTCTTGGGGCGTCTCTTCAAAGTAAACCTTCCATGCATCATCACCCTTGGCATCTGGTATCTTCACCACCCCATTGTTCTGGATGTCCGTTAGATAGTGGAAAAGGTTCTACGGAGAGATGGAAAGTGGATCAATTCACTAAGGACTAATTTGATATCAGGGACTATGCACTCAAGCTTGCTAATAAACAATTGCAGGTGGAAAATGAGAATGAAAAAGTGTCAGACTGACCTCGTGCAGGCAAGTGTACTGGACGTGGTATGGAGCTACGGTTTCTTCTCCTTTGATCTCCACACTGATGTGCATACGAATGGCTCCAGACACAGCAGACTTGTCCGTACGCTTGTCTGAAAGGAAGCAAAATTATGTCGGTAAAATATAAAAAAAACAAAAGCAAGAAAATAGCAGAGAGCTGTGTGATAAAAGAAAGTGGTACGAAAACCATAAAAGAAGAGGCAAAAAAAAACACCTGAAAAAAAAAGAAGAAAATTAAAACAAAAGAAAAATTACAAAAAAATATAATCATATGAAAATCACATTAAAAAACTGTCTGAAAATTGTAAACAAAAAAAAAATGTATATGGAAAGGAAAATCATAAAAAAGAGAACAATTTATGAAACCCACAAAAAGAAAATGATACAGAAATTCTAGAGAATTCAGAAAAAAAGGAAACTACAGTTTAATCATTGAATCAGTAATATGAATCAGATATGACTCAGTAAAAAAAAAAAAAAAAAAATCATGAAAATCATAAGCTAAGAAAATCCTACAGAAACTGCATTTAAAAAAAAAAAAATTAAATCGTATGATAATTGCAAAAAAAAAAAAACATTCCATAAGGAAAACAATATCATATGAAAATCATATGGAGAATTTTTTTTTTAATTCAAACAAGCCAGTGTTGATTTTAGAAGTGCAAGAAAAATGTAAAGCAAAATGTCTAACCTCAGTTAATCAATTTTTTATATCCCAATGCTACTATACAAGTTTGCGATAAACTTTTAAACGTCTTCTTTACGAGGTAGTGTCACGAAATGGCAATTTTACAAGCTTGCTATGTTAGCAAGAGAGCGAGCGGAACAAGTCATGCCAATCGATTAAATAGATCACAAAAACCTAAAACAAACATGATATACGACTGCACATCTAATGATACGTCACTCTAATGGTTCTGTAATCCTTGTCCTGGCTGCTGAAGGTCAGTGGCAAATAGACTCAAATTTGAACAGTTTGAACTTCGAGTGTTGCATTGCAGTTCGACCCGTGTGCAACATAAATATAACATTACATTTATATTATTAATGCATTTTGATATTTCCGAAGAAAAATATGGTTTGGTCACTCACCCAGGTTGTACCAGACGTCCATTTCTCCGCTCAGAGTTCGAACCTCGATGATGGTCTGACCGAGGAAATCATCAGACTCCCGTTTGAACTTCTGCTTGACTCTGGACTTAATATCGTCGTCCTCGTCCCACACGCGCACTTTGATCCGATCGGAAGAGTTGTGACACTCACTGTGTGAGATGTTTTTGTGTCACCATGAGCATTAACCCTTAACGAAATATATCGGACACATATTAATTGAGTTTTGAATCCCAAAAATTGTCAACTTACAAATTGAAGCTCTCATCCCATACAGGGTTGAGGTTGCCGTAGATGGTCTTGGTTCGTTTTTTGGTCTTGCCTACTTGCACTGTAACATAAGGATCGCTGGAGCCGGTCTTGTCCTTTGCCTGCAGGCCCTGGGCACATAATACTGAGCGGAGAAACAACAGGGTTCATACTAAGATAACCAATATGAAATAAACTTGTACTAGTCGAAGTGGGTCATTACCGGTGATGCTGATCTTTGCCGACCACTTGGACGTTCCGTCTAGGACGCTTTGCTTGACCTGCTTCATGTGTGCCACGTGAGTCGCCTTGATGACGGCAAACACGTCCTGAATCAACTCGAATATCTCAGGCTTGTTGCGTTCACGGATCTTCATGCGATCTTTTAACACCATGATGATATTCTGGGTGCGATCCTCAGCTCCATGCTTGGAGCTCTTCTCCGCCGCCCCTATGAAATATGGAAAAGGTTCATTTAAATACACTTCATATTCACACTAACGGTCAAACGTTTGGAATGACTGTGATTTTGTTTGTTTTGTTTTGTAAGTTATGTTGATCCAGGCTAAATTTATTTGATCAAAAATACAGGAAAAACAGTGAAATTGCGAAATATTATTACAATTCAAAATCATTTTTAAATATATATTGAAATGTTTATTATTTCTGTGAGGCAAAGCTGAATTTTCGGCATCATTACTCCAAGCTTCAGTGTCAAATGATCCGTCAGAAATCATTCTAGGAAACACAAGCTTAAGAAACATTTCATCAATGATGAAAATAGTTTTTTCTGCAGAATATTTTTGTGGAAACCATGATACACTACTAAAAATAATTAATTATTTTTTTTTATAAAAATAAAAAGGAACAAATAAACACTTTTCCAACAATGACATATTAAATGTGTGACAGTAATGACATTTTAAATGTTAACAAGGAAAAATTTGTTCTTTTAAACTCTCTATCTATCAATGAATCCTGACAAAAGTATTACTAATTAAGCATCAATAATAATAACTCAGCAGCAAATCAGCATATTAGAATGTTTTCTGAAGGATCATTTGACACTGAAGACTTGAGTAATGATGCTGAAAATACAGCTTTGCATCACAGGAATAAATATCATTTTAACATTTATTAAAATACAAAACAGTTATTTGAAATTGTAATAATATTTCATAATATTACAATTTTTTACTGTATTGTTGTTCAAATAAATGCCATCTCTGTGAGGTTAAAGAAAAAACAAAAATCAAAATTATTCCAAGCGTTTGACTGATACAGTAAGTGTATATTTTAAATATATTTATATATATCTCAATAAATATATTTCAAATAAACAAGAGAATCTTTTTTTGTATTAAAGACAATATTTGACAGTAATGAAATATTCTCCATAATCATCTTACTCTGTAGACAATCGGCATTAAGCAACTCTTGACACTTCTCGTGACACTTGACCCCGCACTCTGTGCAGCGCATGCCCTGTCGAGCGATGCCCCACAGAAGCCCCTCACACTCGTAGCAGTAGGTGGGGGTCGTGGCCGTCCACACCTCAAAGTTGTGTGGTGTAGTGCAGGAAATGGGGTAGATCAAAGCCTGCAGGGTCTTCTTATAGACGTGACTCTTCTGCACGGTCATAATAAATCAACAGGTCAATGGAAAACGGTTCTGAACTGAAAATGTCAATGTCTATGAAGACAACGGGGCTTGTTGACATACCAATTCTTCATTGTTGAGTGTGCTGGAGGCCATAGCAGAAGTGATGCCTGCTTTTCGAGAGTTTTGGACAAGAGACTACAAGAGAAAACAAAAATGTAGGGCTCAAAATAAAATTAGGAGCAAATTGTTTGTGGTTGCAATTGAAGTATGTTACCCAGGAGTTCTGAAAAGGTAAAATTGTGAGTGCTTACCATTGCCTGCAGGAGGTATTGGCATTGAAAAAAGAGAGGGGAAAATACATTTTAGAAGTTTGCCAAAAATAACTCAATAACTTAATATTTCATACATCAACTTAAGAAAAAATAAAATAAAACACAACCACAAGTAGAAAATATTTCTGTAAAGAGGCCTTTAAAAGTGCTTGTACAACAAGAATACATGTGGAAGACTGAAATATGGAGGGAGTAGAGAAGAAAAGAAAGAAAGGGAGGAGGTCGTCTGTCTGTAGTTGAACTGTTTTCGACATGCATTTTAATTCTGCTCCAATCAGCACTTTGGCTTCTGACTCTTAGAGTCAGTAGCAGTGACGGTAAACTGGATTAAAACAGACAAACTGCGGAGGTGTTTAGTGCAGTATGCTAATTTCTCCCTCATCTTCAAGTCCGTAGCGTCAAAACAAGCCTGGTGCCATTGCCGGCTCTGACAGATCTCCAGTGAAGGCTGCCAGGAGTGTTCTTGGCTGAATAAGTGCAGCCAGACCTACACGACAGCTGTCAGCAAATTAATGATTTTTTTTGGGCTCTTGTTACTTTATTTAATCAAGACACAACTGACTCTCCTGTCAGTCTAATGAGAAGTTTTGCAGAAAGTGTTGTTAATAAAGTACACTCAAAAATGCATTTTGCGGATTGTAAAATGTTAATTAACATGCACTAATGCTCTTGAACAATTTGCTTGAAATAAATGTTATTGCAATGTAATCAATTTCAACAACATGAACCAGATTTAATTACTATCTCAATTTAAATGTGGTTATTTCATAATTTCTTTGCTTACCGAACATGAACTGATGAGTTAGACACCATAAGACAAGAAACATGTATTAGTCAGGTCAGTTTAGATTTCATGTTGCCTTTAATGCCTATATGCTTGTGTTGCATCTATTCATGCGAGAACCAATGATGTTTGATTTTATTTGCCACCCAAACCTTTTTTTAAGTATCAGTGGAAAAGTTCAACAAGCTCCCAAAATAGGTCACAGGCACAAAACAAGGTTAGCGGCTCAGAGAGAAATACAGAGGCTGAAATGAATGGGACTGTAAGGGAGACACTGCGACAGTCAGAAGGCTGGAGATTCATCAGTCTGCAGGGTTAATGGAGCTGAGTAATGCTCTGATAATGTCTAACCCAGTAGCCGTGATTCAGACAGATGTGCCATAGAGGCTTCTGGAACTACAGACCCTTGACAGAGTGCTGCCCAAAATAACCACGCTGATGCATATGGATGGTGCTTTTGAAGAGTTGGGAAGGTGATGTTGTGTCCAGCTGTGTAATGCCTTTGTGTGACTCACCAGGTCTCGGACGAGAGGGATGGCCTTCCTCTTGCGTAGGTCCGGCATGCTGTCTATGCTGTAAAGAGCACCTCCAGGCCTGCAGATCAAACCAGTGGATGTATTATATATACTGTATATCATACATAGCTAGCTATTTCCCACTGATCTAATTTAGCAACTGGTTAAAAAAAAAAAAAAAAAGAGAGGTCAGAAGAGTATATTCTCTATATATAAGGATTCATTATGATTAAGGGACTTTCTGATGTTTAAATGTTTACATAAATTATATATAATCTAACTCATGAAGTTTGAAGCGCTCAGACTTTCAGCTGCTCCCAAAATGAGCTGCAGTCCTTTGGTGACACTCACCCTGCTTGCAAAAAGAGTGACGCGAGTCCTGGAGTCTCGCCTCGAGCCTGCGGACAACAGGGAGTGACAGCGGAGTCAGTGACCATATATCTCGATTTAATCAGTCCGCTAAACCATATTAAACTTCTCTTTAATATCCATGCAGACCTCACAATGTAATTTCAATGATAGAATTTATATCAAGAAAAAAGACCATTGTCTATTCTGTACGGACTCAGAAAGAGCCTGCAGTCAGCTGATCTCAATGATGTCAGTTGCAGGACTCTCTCATTATTAGACCGGATTTGCCGGACATCTTTATCTCCATCATCCTTGTTCTGTCATAACAACTCCATGTGTATCTCAGAGGAAGCGTGCCGCAGTCATTGGTCAGGGAAATGTGTTTACTGTTAGACCCACCTTTTAGATTGCTTGTCCAGCTTCGGCAAAGCAGTGAAGAGCATGACAATCACTATGCCAATGACAAAAAACTGAAAAAAGAACAACAAAAAAACACACACACAAAAACAAAAAAAACAAATGGGGTGGAACACAAAAGTGGGCAAGCATGAAATCCCAAAACAAAACTTGTTTTGCAAACATATGTAACAGTAAAACGTAAAACTTAAAAGTAAGTGACAAAAAAGTTAAATGAAATGAATAAGACAAAGGAAGACAATGAAGGGCAGAACTAACCAAGGACTTAATGTTGGCCAACAGAACCAACAGAATAGCATAAGCAAGCTGGCATACTTTGACTGGCTACTGAATTATTATATGGTTGGAAGAAGCTAATCAAACAAATATAGTATCGATTTCATGCTTCACAACTTCAGACCTCACGTACCTCCTGCAGCTGAAGGCGAACCCTGTTGAAGAGTCGCAACCAGTTGGCTTTGGCCCTTACTGCAGGGTCCACACGTGGCTCCAGCTTTGGTGTGCTGCGAAAAAATGGAAAACTGTTAGATTTATTTAGCATTTAGCAAAATGTCATGAAGGGCTATACCTTATCCTAGGAAACTTACCTCTCTGGAGAAGCCTCTTTCTTTTCTTGATCTGCTTCAGGCGGGACCTCTGTGGCAGGGGTAGACAAAGGTTCCCTCGAAGGGGCTACAAGCTTGCCTACAGGTGTTGGGACCTTCCCAGGCTCCACCTCTGAGACTCGTGGTGGGGTTGAGGTATGCGGTACCTTGGCAAAGACATCATGTGGCTGCTGTGGGGGTGATGACTCTCGCTTAGACTCCATGGTCTGGAATGGTGGTTGGGATTGTGGTGGTTGTTGCTGGTGCATGGAAGCCTGTTTCTCCAGTGGTGGACGACTGGTCGGGGCCTCAGGAGCCAACATTGGGGCAGTGCTGGTTGGGGTAGGGGTGTAAGGTGGCTCCTGCTCTTCACTGAGAGTACCATCCATTGGGTACAGGTCTTCATCCTCTTCCTCCTCATAGGGATACTCCGCTTCCTCCTGCTCATAGACCTCACCATCCTCTTCAACATATTGTGCCTCTTCTTCACCTCCATCTTTGTTGTACTCCCCATCATCACTGTAGACGCCCTGCGGCTCATCTGGATCCCAATCAGGTGAGTCTTTACCGTAGCTAACGGAGGAATGGCAGGAGTGGTAAGAGTCGTTCTCGTCGTAGAACTCTCCGGAACCTCGGAAACTCTCGCCATCGTCTGGGCCAAACTCCTCACTGAGTTGGGAGCTGCCGCGGCTCAGCTCACCAGAGGAGGCATAGCGACTACTGCCGGTGGGACTGTGGGAGTAAAGAGTCATTAGTGTTATATTGCTTATAGTGTTAACAAGATGCGTGACTGTTGATATACAGATTTATGGGTCATAAAAAGAACAAACAACCACCGAGGAAAATGATACTTTTCAGCTGATAAAAGTCTCTCCCTGCTGAAAACAACTGTTAAAGACGGGTTTTCTGGTCTTAACTAGTCTCTCAGAAGACAGGCCAGTAGACCAGCTTAAACCAGCTAAGACAAGCCAACAAATTAAGGGTTGGTTTGAGGTATTTTCTTCAGCAGGGAAATAGTTGTTGCTTATTTATGGATGAATGCATGTGGGTGAGGTGGTAAGAAAAAACGAGACAGAATCCTGAGGTTCATTTGAGGGAGTCGAAGAAAAGACCATTAACATACGGACTCAAAAAGAGCTGTTTCACAAAATACGTCAAGATGGCAATTGGAAAAGTTGTCAGTGGACAAACTAACCCAGGTGGACTTAAAAAAGGACAAGACATTGAAAAAAAGATAGAGAGTAACACTGAGCTGAGAGAGAAGGGGATGCAGCATTTTGATGTGACACCTTAAAAAATTTAAGGTTATTTATCTTTGATGGTGAATGAGCCAATTAGGTGTAAAGAGATTGAAAAAATGGTACGAGTAAGAATAGATGCACTGCCACACAGACAAACACACACACGATCGATTATGGGACGTATGGTTTAGTAATGTATGAAGAATCAGAAGCAAAATAGATGGGATGTGTAAAAGTCTTTGAGCCAAAAAGTGTCTATGCTTCAGACTAGAGCAAATACGAGAGCCACAGGACACACAAACAATTACACATACAATCACGCTTCTGTCAAACCATTTAGTTATACATCCTTGTCACCTTTTTCGCTTTCTTGTGGACAAACCCATAAAGACACAAACGCAGCTTTATTTCCTGTCTTCCACACAACACATTTTGGCTTTCGGAAAGTTGTCCATGAGATGTTGAGAGGATAAGTCAGTGGTGTGAGCATCCCCTGTTCTCTGCCATAGTCATCGACATGGTCCCGCCTGCTGCCCACACACAGCCTAGTCTGTCTAAAGGCTATGTAATTAGCGTACACTAGGCTTTCAGAATTCTGTCAGGCATATAGCTGCTAAATAACAGACTTCACAAAAAAAAAAAAAAAAAAAAAACAGACCCAGTGGACCCCCACTGGCAACTGCACCAAATTCAGATTACACAGTACAGAAGACACAAGAAAAAGCTTCTGAAACGCACAAGTTGGTAACCCAATAACACGTGACAGATCATTAACAGGTAAATAACAATCATGAAAGAGGACATAGAAACATATACAAAAAGGTATAGATAGAGTATATATATTCATAGACCATGTATGTCAAAGAAAGATTGGTGCGCATGCATGGCAAGCATAGCGAGGACCACAGGACCAGACAAGTCCAATTCCACGACATCATCACAGCAGGACGGATTCACAGGCTGGAGCAGGAAGAAGAGCGGGAGGAGGAGGTGGAAGAGGGTGGAGGTGTAGGAGCTACGGAGACCCACCTATCAGAGAGCGAGTGCCTACTGTCTAAGGAGTATTGGCGGCTGGTCCGCCTGCTCGAGCCAGAAGCCGAATCAAGATCGCTGCGGCCGTTGGTGGCGGAGTCTAAACTATCATAGTGTCTGGTGGGAGGGAAGGGGATGGGGGAGGCAGGAAGAGGAGGAGCATGAGTAATGTCTTTTTTATTATTTGTTTTTTCATCTCACCTCATCAGGTCACATTAGATGGAAAATGGCCCAGTTTAAGGCAATGGTTAACCAGCTGCTAAGAGACTCATATCAAAAGTATCACTGTGGGATCAGGATCTGTCCATTATTAAGACTTTATAAAGAAGAGCCCTGTCCCAGATGGCGCCCTTGATGTTGATTTGCAGTCTTGTGGCCTTCGCTCGCACGCATCTGTAAAGTCCACGAGACTGTAGGGTGGCCCACTTGACATCTTATGTTTCCCAAGGCTGCTCACAAGCTGCTCTGAGGCAGCTATGTCTGCTTTTGGTATAAATATCTTAAGGGACTTCAGGTGCCATTTGGGATAAGGCAAGAGTCTCATTGCATAACAGCATGCAATGCAAGAATGTTGGATGAATTTCCCTTTTGTAAGACAAAATGTACAGGAAATAAAAGCGTGTTTTGAAGTGAACTGGGCCAAAATGAACAACTGAGGGAAAACGTTGCATTCAAATCACAGAGTTGCACCAATGTGGCTCAAAACCCATGAAGTGTATACAATGACTGCTCATCCAAGGCTTGTATACAGTCACCAATGCATAGGAAAAAGAACAGACGAAAGTCGCACAGAATGCTTTTTCTAACTGATGGATGCTAAAGTTACTAGCATTAGCAGATACATTGCAACCAGGAATTGGGACAATTTACCTGATGGCTCTCTGGTTATCATAGTCACAGTCATTCACGTCGTTGTAGCGGGAGCCATGGTGTGTGTTACGGATGGGGTATTGGTGCAAGGAGGCGTTGGGCTGAGAAGTGGTGTAGAATGGAGGCGGGATGCTGTTGCTGGTTTCACTGCGGTAATCACTGTCTCGATCATCCACAGCACTATCTGGATCATCATCTGAAAAGCAAGTGATGATTCTACATGTAAAATGTGTGTATTAACCGTAATAGTTTTAAGTAGAAATGTTCCAGCACCAAAACCATACCCATCATACTTCATAAAGTATCAATGAAAGTATTGTGCAGCTTTTTAAAACTCACCAAACTAAGTTTACTTACTTTGCTGGTCCCCCCATAGACTCCAGTTACCTATAAGAACAAAGAGTCAACAGAAAAATTTGAAATAGGCCAAGAAGTCAATGATGAAAATACATATTTTTGAAACAAATACCTCGGTGTGACCATGAACAAGCAGCTTGCCCATGCATGCTAAGTGCTAATGTTTAATAGCTCTGATGTGAAGCAAAAATAGCCTGTTGGCAAGCCAAAGCTTCCTGCTCCTCCTTAACCCACCCATGCTTGAAATATTGCTGAATACTATCCAGAAAATCTCTATGCACCATGATGCTAAGCCATCCATCTAGTGCTCTGAGATAAAGCACTCTCATATTGGAGCTGCTGATGGTGTGACTGCTCCTCTACTGAGGTTCTGCACACATCAACCTACCAAGGGGCCATGTAATTTATAGTGTGAGTGTGGGTAGCGCTTGAAAGCTTACAGCACTGAGTTGATGGTATCGGAAGTGGTCTCTCATGCTCCTCCTGGTATGTGTACTGCAAAATGAGCAAACAAAAATGTCTGAATCTGGAGAACTGTAAAGAGAACACGAATGGAGTTGAATGACAAGACTCACATCTTGGTCCCTCATGGCATTGAGCTGCTCCAGTTTCTTGGCCCAGTATCGAGCTTCCTCCTCTGGTATATCTGGAAGTGTGAAAAACTATGTGTCAGCATTAAAACTTTGGACAAATTGGACCAAATATAGTATTGGAGGAAGCAATAAAACAGCAAGGACACCTAATGGGAGTTCGAATCGTGTATCCAAAAGCACTCGATGGAACGTGGGATCCTTGGTGCCGCAGATCTCATTCTCAGCCATAATGACCTGGGAGTCTAAAGTCAGCCATTGTCCTGGACCTTCCTACAACACCAGAGATAAACAAAAAGCACTGCCATCTTTTTTTGTCTGTATATTTGGTTTGGCTCAACTACCAAGGTATACAACTCTACCTGTTCAGGGTTATTTAGCTTAGTGGTTATAGATCTTTGCTGGTGGACAAAGAGTTGAAAGTTTGAACCCTATAAAAGGCGAATGTTAAAAATCCCTTTTTAACAAGCCACTTAATCTCAGATTGCTCCAGGGAGGAGCGTGCTAATAAAATTTTATAACAAACACTGCAGAAACAAATTCCACTGGTGCCGGTTCATAAAATATGTTTAAACTGGTAAGAAATATTAACATATAGGGTCTTACAGGGAATGGTTTCTGCAACATGTTTGCAATGAGAGCCGATGCCAGGCATCAGCTACAGATCTCCACATATAGCTCTACAGTGGGTGAGAAAAGCTGCAAGCTGTTGGGGGCCAGGCCGGCCATCTGGGCTGTACCTCGTTCGACTGACGAATGTTGCTCAAAGGGATCCACAATGTGCCAACCATGGTGTCCCAGATCAGTCCTTTGTTCCATACCTCCACCGCCAGGCCCAGATCCAGTCTGTTAATCTCGCTGGAAGATGAATTGAAGGGTAATATTGAGAAACAGAGAGATGGAGAGAGAGATTCATATGTGGTATAATAATATGGAGGTTACACTCTGGTATGTTTCATACATCTTCAGATCAGACTCACGTTAAAAAAAAAGAGACCTAAGACCACAAAAAAACACACATTTTTAAAATACTGCGGAGAAACTGGATGATTAGTTTAGAAATCGTGGTACAGTAGATTGAAGAATCTACAGTAGATTGGGGACAGTGATGGTGCTGCGTTACACATCACAAAGCAAGATAAAGAGGTGCTGAAGCAGATCTGGCTTATAGATGACTCAAGATGAGGTAGGCAAAGAGTTTTGCTGATCAGATGCTTCTATAATATTCTTTGTTGTCAATTCACACTAGCTCCCAGTGTCTCAAAAGCTTCTAAATGTGTGTACTAGACATTTACATTGTGAACAAAATCCAAGTTGTGCTTGCCGGAGCAAAATCAGCAAAATCTTGTTTGTGAGTGTCGTTGAATGCAAGTGGGTTGTTCTGACTGGTTGATTGGTGGTTACAGGGGTGTTCTGGGTGCTAGCAGGAAGGCTTTTTGAAGTGTCTAATGCTGCATTCAAGTCCTCCTGGGAAGTTCGTACTTACGAGTTGACAAGTCGTAATTACGACATCGGGTATGTTCTAGTCAGTTTAGTCGGTACAAGATGGGGGTGTACCTTCTTTTAATAAATTACAAGAAAATACAACATGGTTTGTTAACTCTGCTTGTAGAAAACGAAGAGCAAAGAATTTGCATCAGATGTGTTTTGCGTTTTTAATTTTTTTAAATAATCTATGAAGCCACTTTAATCTGTATCGCATAAAAACTTATTAATTGTTATATTGCAATGCTATCTATCAATTTCAACTAAAAAATTACCGTCAACAACAAACGTTGCATCCATCGATCCTTCGATTCTGTCATGTTTCTCAGTGACACGCCCCCAAGTTGGAAACTCTGAGATTAAAGAAATTCAGTTTTCCCACTCGTAATTACGACTTTGTGGTGGCGTTCATGTGTGTTTAACTCATAAATACGATGTATCTGACATGAATTGAACGCACCATAAATTTGAGGTATTATTCATTCGATTTAATAATGTCTTTGTTGTACTTAAACATTATTTATTGCAATCAGTGCTAAGCAACATTTGTGCCCTTGGGGGTGGAACCATTAGGTGTACTACCTGACCCTCACTACCAAGGGAATGCAAACTGTTACAAGAGAAAACAGAAATAGCTCCTTCATCAAGGCTCTTGTCAGCTCAGTCGTAAGGCTTGAAACATACTCTATGTAAGTTAGTGAATGCCAATGTTTCTAGCTACACAAGCTCAAGTTCTTGCGCTATAGCATTCTCAGCATTGCTACTAGGGCACACACATTAAGTATGCGCAATGGGACCCTGTGCTTGGAATGCACTGGGCAAACATTTGCATCAGCATGTTTCTAACCCTAATACGTACTGCTAAGAGAAAGAGAAGAGGAACTCACAACATGAAGTCCTGTTCCCAACATGGCTGACTGCCTCGCACGGCTATGGTGGTGCTCTTCACATTCTGAACCTTCAGTGACACATATGTGTTGAATTTCTCTGCACAGAAATACCAGCGCATTTAACAGAATGTTGCAGAAAAAATACAAAGGACATTGTGGAAAGCTAGTTACAGTGAGACTTCAGGCTTACCTTGAGGTCCATCGAGCTTGGCTTTCTTCACTGTAATAGAGAGAGGCACGTATGTAAATGAGTGATAAACATAGGTGTTAAAAATAATCACACTTTACATATCAGGCAGGACGTTTCAGATTCAATGTCAGCATATTTGCATTTGCGCAACAAGGATTCCTCAAGGCTAGACTCCAGTTTGTAAGGATTTTCAATTAGTGGGTAGGCAATTCACTTTCCTTTTTTTTTTTTGGACCTGGTCTCATATAGTACTGCAATGTCTGAACAAGCGAATAAAAAAATACAAATTACCATAGTGCAACCATGCTTTTTTACCACAGTACATTTAAAGGTGTTATTAAAGAGAACTATGAAAATCTTTAGAACCATTATGTCAAGCAACAAAAGAAACATAGAGCTGGCAACGGTACAAACTCTCCAGGAAACAAGTTTCTCTTTACAGATTTTGTTCAATTTGAGAGGTTACGAAACTGCAGAGAGGTCTAGAGAGGCAGTCACTGTCAGTTATGCTTATGGGAAATCTGAAAAAGAAAAAAAAAAACCTGCTCCAACTGAGCTCCTTTTAAAGACGAGTGACGTCAACGGGCCCATTCATAATTCATATTCTCATATTCAGTGCGGGTAGAGGCATCCTTGAGTTAAGGGGACCTTAAAATAATTCTCAGCCTTCCACTCTAATCCTTCACAGTCAGAGTTCCTCTTTAAATTCAGTGCAGATTTTCTCACTTCCTCTAAAATGCTTACTGGTTGACACTCTTAACACCTGAGAGTAGCTCTAAGTTATACCAAATGCAAAGTATATGAGTCAGAACTTTTTTTTTTAACTGATAATATCAGAGAAAACCCAAATTGAAATAATCATATTGCTTTGCCTGTTTGCCAACACACTGCCAATCTTCACTTGAATGCTTGGGGAAAACTGAACATCAGTTCCATGCTGAGAAGAGGGAAGGTTGGTTTAGCGGTAGTTTACCTGGCAGATTTGGTTGAAGCTAGTCAACCAGTATGATCTGGTAAAATGGATATGATTCTGGTAAACTGGTTTGACCAATGAATTCTTGCTGTTTAAGCTACAGTAATAAAGAAGCCTAACAATGACACTAGCATCCAAAAACACTGATATTTGTGGTGTTTCAAGAATGCCAGTATAACTCCAGATAAGAGTTTGTTTGCAGTATGCTATGGAGATGAGTTTGCCAACAGTAGTGGGTGTTTTCTTTCACCCCAGGATGACTCTGAGTGGGTTTGAATAAATCACAGCCTTGCTGATATTAAGTACAACAAATGAAAAACTAGCTCATCTGCAACTGAATTCTGCAGGATTTCCAGGAGTTCTTTCATTCTTCAACATTTAGTGGGTTGACAATAAGCTCTTATCAGGACCAACTAAACATCGGATTTTCAAAAGTATGTGAAGTTCACGGCATAGACTTTTGATGACGAAGGATGACATTCTTGTATTCTTCATTTATTAGATGCACGCCGGTCTGTTATAGTAGGGACATTGACTTTACATTATCATAACCCTAAACATAACATTGAACAAAATGAACTGTGATTGTCTGACAGTCAGATGGGCTATGGGGGATCTACTGTGGAGTCCAGACCTAAAGGCCCTAGCTTAAATAATACAAACACATTTTATTTATTTTTTGGTCATAACTAGAAAGAAATTGAGCAGAAACTGATTAAACTTTCTAGTGCGCATGTAATGAAGCCTGTGTTCACATTTAACTAAAGTATACTTTAGGTTTAATGGTATGTTACCACTGGAAGGAACGAAGCAGAGCGGGCATTTTTGATAAATTCCTACAGAAGCCGAGCTAGTGGGATTGGCAGAAAATTGGAGAAAGCTTTTAAATTGGCTATGCGCGTTCAAATACTCAACTCTATGCAAATGCTACAAAGGAAAATGTAGAAAGGCAGTCAATTACCATGAGCTGTAGGTACTGACGTCTGCGTTCGAGTTTCTGCTGGATTAGGTGAGTAAATCATATTATTAACATATTACATTTCACTGATTTCTAAAGATGTTTGGATGCTTGAGGAACTGGCTGGGTAAATGATGTCACGATCATTAGATGGAGTGCCCATGAGCTTCAGTAGAGGGCACTCCACTCAGGACCATTCCACCCATCAACCACCAGATGTCACTTGGACACTAGCACCTCTCATACTGTTGCACCATACCCAAACTACATTCCCATAAGTCACTGCATCACAATCACCCTGCCACACCTGCACCTCATTCATCAGCCAATTTCCTTGCCACACCTGCACCTCATTTACACACACACACACATATAAGCAGCATATCACTCTCACTCTGTTATCGATTCTGATTATCCCTACATACCTGACGCTGTTACTGATCATTGCCTGTCTGACCATTCTCATCATTAAAGTTCTGCACATGGATCCGAACATCTCTGTCTCATCATTACAAATGAAAGTGTATCTTTACTACGGGATTTCAGAAACAAGTTTGCGTCTTTCCAACTGTGATGGCTTTTATATATGATGATTAAATTATTCATCATCATCATCACTCGCTTCAGGCACAATAGCGCTTTGAGCAATGTTCTCCTGCTCTAGTGGCCGAGCACAGTAAACCCAAAACGAGAAAGTTCGATCATTATGACCGTCTTAAAATGATCAATGCTGCACCTCCACTCAAAGGTCCCGCTCACGAATCGCCGACTCGCCGTTGTCTCCACCCTCCTCCGCCAGGGTATCCTCTCTCGTGCTCCCACGCATCATTTCCTGCCATGTGGCTGGCGTGCACGTGTGCTGCCTCTTTATCTCTTCCCCTCTTCCTCTGGCGCTCCATTAATCTGTGTAGCCAAGTGCTATAGCGCTACACTAAAAATAACGTTGAGGTAACATTCTTTGCACAAAAGGGATTTTTAACAGTTTCAGTTAACAATATAACAATACTGCTCTAAAGCGCAAAATTCCATGTTTTACTGATTAATATCAAATAAATAAAACTCAGCAGACTGTCCTTGGGGAACTTAAGTTTCTGGCCTATTTAGACCACTAGATTCAATGTTATTTCTCTTATGGATGTACTTATCAAAGAAATATTGTATCTGCAGCTGCCTATGGTTTTTATACCTCTGTGTAAATCTACAACATCTGCAATCGGCTATCAGAGCTAAATTATACATGGTAACTGTTGTTTAGTGTTAACTACAATTCAGTCATATATCTGGGAGGTTAAATAGTCAGCTCTAATCAATTATTAATATGAAAATGAGTTGAGGCCCTGGTACTTAAAGGCAGAGTTGATCCAGAAAACACACACACACACACACACAAAGATGTTTAGTAGAATGCCCAGGTTGCTCCTTACCATAAAATGAAAGTGAATGGTTTTATTGTATGGAAACATTCATGAAGTAAATATATTTTGTAAATAATTTATCAAGCCATACTAGGTTTTAACTTCTAGGTTAGATTGCTTTCATTTTACACAAACCAGGCATTTTAAACAATGCTTAGAAAAAAATGCATTAAAATTCACAGGAAAGTGGTGATAAGATGGTTATGTAACAGGAATCCATGACTTTTCGACATCATCAAAACACATAGCGGGAATCAGGCAAGCCGTACTATACATCTGCTCAGGTTACTGAGGCAGGTGCCAAGAATGATGCCAGTCTATGCCACACACACCCACTGTCACTTTCGGACGCTGGTTGTGAATCCGCTGCCTGTTTAATTACAGAGTGGTGGCAGACGTGCCATGGATCAGAATGTGTGTGTAGGATGTGTTCAAAGAAACATGGCTTACAGCATCGTTCAGAATTCTGAGGCTCCTACAACAAATCTTCTACAACAGACCAATCTGATTCGCATGTCATCTTGCATTTAATGCCAGTCAAGAAACTGAGCAAGGCAAGCGAACATGGGTAAGAGGTCCATTGCAAACTGTGGACCAAAAAGGCTCACATAAAGTGCATATGAAAGACATTTAGCCAAAGATTGCACCATGTATTTCCAGGGAGCCACTATTCGTACACTAAGTCCCTGATATAAAAAAAAATCTAAGATCTAGGTTGCATTGTGTTAACGCAATAATTAACACAAACTTAACAATAAAGTATAATTTTACAGCATTGATTGCATTTATAAGCATTTACAGCATTTATTATCTTGGTTAATGTTGAATGAATATGAAACATAACATACATTACAAATGTTATCATTAAAATAACTGCAAGCAAAGCTAAAATTCATAAATTAAGGTGTCATTGTGCTTAAATTTAAATACTAAAATACTGCAATTGTTACTTTAGACATAAAAATAACAGCAAAAAAAAAAAAACTAAGTGTCTCGTTGTGCCTCATTTTATTTAAAAAATAAAACATTTTTTTTTTTTACATTGAAATAACCAATCACAGTCAAAGTTAAACAATGTTCAGCTAAATGTGTCGTTACGCCTCATTTTTTTAAAAGTATTAAAATATTAAAGTATTAAAACATTAAAGTAATAAAAAATAAATAAAAAACACTAAAACAACCATAACCAAAGCTTAATTTAAGAAATGAAAGTTCAGCCTAATATCTCATTGTGCCTGATTTTTTATATTAAATTATCACTAATTGTGGTTACATATTTAATATTAAATAAATACAGCCACAGATAGTTAAGAAATGAACATTCAGCAGAATATCAATGTGCCTAATCTTTAATATTATTTTCTGTAAAAAAAAAAAAAAAAAAAAAAAACTATAACTTTTAATGCAACCCAAGCCTAAGGTAAGAAATGAAAGTTCAGTTAAATGTCAAATTGTGTCTCAACTTCTAATATTAAAATTGAAAATTACATAATGAATATAAATATTTAGAAAAAATAAATGTGTACAAATCTGTGCATCAATAATGATTTTTAACGGCTTTATGTAATGTTATATGCGAAAATATCATTACAATATTTTATAGTAATATTAAAATGCATCGCTTAATTTCATACAGTATGCTACAGATATCCGTCCCTCTATCCACAAAAGGGTCCTGAAAAATGGAGAAGACCCCTGATTTATACATCTCTCCATCTGTCAATTTAGGCCACATGATGATTAAAAAAAAAAAAATCTATATATATGTTGGATTTTATTTTATACAAAAATATTTATGATCATAGTGCATTCAATAATTGTAGCCAGTACAGCAAAGAAAATGACACCTGTAATGTTGTCTATCCATCAAAAAGGTATTGAACTTCAAAGCCCTTTTACCACCATACAGTCAACACAGTTAAAAATAGATAAATCACACATCAAAGCAGATCTCATCTGAGCAGGGGAGCAAACTAAGGCTCCATTAGGAATATCAAGGGAACACACCCCTGATATCTGGCTGCATTTAAAAGACGGGCGGATTCGCCAGAACGATGAAAGTCATTTTTAGTGCATCTCTATGAACAAACTGAACATTGTATAAAACAACTAGACAAATAAAGCAATAAAAGAGTAAGTTATTAAGCTTCAATAATAACAACAAAAAAAAGAAAGAAAGAAAAAAAAATTGCACAGTGCGGGACACTCCTTCTACCTTACATTTCATACTGTAACCTTACAGTTCAGCTTCATTTGCATGAATACAAACCGATAATACTATTAAACTCCATAGAGGACGAATATGTAACCGATTATTGATCATCGATCAGATTGAAAAGCATGTATGCGCTTGTAAACTATATGCATTTTAATCAAATGCAATATCAAGTGATTTGTTAAAAACATTGTGACATATTTAACCCTTAATAAGACTAAATATATACAATCCATAGGCTAGATTATACATAACCAACAGCTGGTTTAAGTAATGCATCCATTCACGAAATAACATAGACTACTTACCTCCAACACACAGCAGTGACATCTCTTTTCTGTATTATTGCTCTCGTCCTTTTGCGTTATTTTAGATAATAAAACTGCTATTAAAACGAAGTATGGATTTTTTTTACGTTGAGAAACCTCCCCTTCCCTTTATTAAACTCTACCCCAAAATATACAAAAATAACAGCAGTTGCTATTCCGAATCCTGCAGATAATTCAACCCGAGTGTTTTCAACCACCCTCTCGACGTGACCCGCGGTTCGTCGGGCTGTGTGTGATTTTTTCAGCCGCTCGTAACGCGACGCACAGCCATCTTGTTCAGCACCGCCGCCGCGAGGAGAGCTACTACCGTGACGTCACGCTGACAGCAGCAGAGCACGCGGACGCCTCTCCACTCGGCGGAGGCGAACCAAAGTGTGGAACAATTATTAAGAACTGTAAATTTATAACGGTCGGCAATTAAAAAATAACTTTTAATATTAAATTTGTTAGAGATTAAGGTTTGGGGATCCGAAAAAATCCAATAGCTCTTTTTAATCCGTCGAAAAACCTACTTAAAGGGATAGTTCTCCCTACAGAAAAATTCCCAATTTGTCATAATTTACTCACACACATGTTGTTACTCACAGAGAAACTCGTGTGACTTACTTTCTTAGGTGAAACAACTCCATTGACTTGTCAAAAAAGATACGGTGAAAGTGAATGGTGACCAAGTCTGTTTGTCCGTAACATTATGTAACATCTCCTTTAATTAAATACTCAATATTAATATTAATTAATATTGAATATTAATTAAAAGAAAAAGCTAAAGAGAAATTTTTATGGCAATTGTCTTTCAAAGCAGTGGTTGCAATTATGAAATAACAGCCTACCTTTTTATTTGATTTAAAGTATTAAGAGTTAAATCATTAAAAAAAAAAAAAAAGGATTGTTTGACAGTTGTGACTTTTAGTTCATTTTGGCTGCATTCAGTAAGAGAAGGTGGATAAAGTCATACAAAATATTTAGGTCTGGAGACAAATTTTGTTAATTTGATATACAAATATATATATAAGATGTATTCTTTTTTTTTTTTGCTTAAGGGAACACTCCCTTTATAGCTTTAGATTACAGAACTTTTCTTTATGTTGTGGCCAATGTCACCCTCTACTGGATAAACGTACAACTTGAAGCTGAATAATGTAATGGTATCATAAAAAAAAAAAAGTACAATAACTATTGCCAGATTTTATTGTTGTTTTTTTTTCATATTAAAATAATTCATACAATCCTGAAAAAAATCCATTCAACTACATCACTAAAGCAAGGTAAACTGCTGACACCTGAAATATTTCAATGCTAGAATTCGGTTTCCCTTTGCAATGCCAACTGACTTACGGTTCGTTCAAAATGGAATGCAAGGAAAAATCAACATTATTTAGGAATTTTAATTCAGAAAACATAATGATTAGGAATGTTATTCAATGTTTAAATCATAATATTCATAAAATTCAAGGAGCAATTCTCAAGAGGTTCTTGCAATCCACAGCACTGTGCAGCAAGGGTTCAGGTCACCCAATGTAAACGCTGCACTTTACATTTCATTACAACTTCATAAAGACAATATTACCTTGTAAAAAAATCATAGCATGCCTTTAAACCATGCTTTCCGTGTTTCTAAATGGACTTAGTCTTTCAATGTACTGTTGTATTTGTGAAAACAGCAATATGGTGCATTAGATTACATGTCAATGTTTTTGAACAGTGTTACAAATTAGCTTATCGTTGAGTGAAAATATCCCATTTAACCGCATGGCCTGTTACACCTTGTGATGCAAAGCATGGGGTCCCAGGCCCTCCAAATGCTTGGGACGTTCAGATCCCTCCACAGCTATAGACATGTTTTCAAAGCTTCTCACTGGAGGAAAAGAAAGAAGAAAAATATGTCCATCAGATAACATGCTTACAGAGTCCTAAATAAATCTCCAACAGCATATGTATGATTATGCAGTGGCGGACAGTAACAAAGTATTTTTAAATTTGTACTTAAGTACTTGAGTATTTTTCTTTTGGGAAACTACACATTTAATTCCAAATTTTGTCATTTAAACTTATTAGACACTTAAATTATCATCAGCAATTTATATTTTTGTATAGGCCTATTTCTGTGGACATAATGGAGATAGTTACCTGTCTAGGTGAGCCAAGAGCTCTTGTAGCTTGAGGACTAAGTTGCGATGTTCATGAGGCCTGCTCTCTAAAGCACTACTCAAGCGACTCAGGTACGAGTCCAGCGTTCCAATCGATGGCGTCTCGCCCGTGCCTGAGCAAAAAACAATGCTGTTTCCCACTGCACCAAAAAAAGAATCAAATATGGTACTGGTATTATGGGCACCGTACAGTACTGACCCGGCAAAGGCACAGTGGCCAGGCTGTTGAGCAGTGTCTGTTTGATGGCCTGAAGGCGGCGCTGTAGAGCTTGCGTGCGCAGCTCATCCTGGCCCAGCTCAGCCTCCAGCCGCTCTTTAGCGCTGAACATGTCGGAAATGTGCTTCTGGAGAACCGCATTCTGCTCTTCGAACTCCACATTAGCCTTGCGCAGTCGCCGCAGCTCCGCTTCTCGTGCTGGGACATGAGACGTTTTAAGAATATAGCTTTCCACATTGATGTTTATGGTTTGTTCTAAAACGTACCTTTGTTTTGGTCTAAAAATTCTTCTGTGAAAATAGGGACGTCAAATCTGGGCGTTAAGTCGGAGTTCTGAAAGGAAATTGTTTCATGAGGCAGGTTGCAAGAATAATTTCCACGCTTACTACTTCAGGAATGGGGCGAGAATGTTTGAGAATTCAGGCTTTGTTGGTATACTTACCTTAAAACCTGTAGACCCGGAACTGTTGGCATTGATAATGACAGAAGTCAACTCCTCTGTAAAACAAATAAACAAACAAATGATTCACTCCAAAACTAACATTTGAACCATTGCTAATTTTGAGTTGCAAATTATCGCAAACTCGTAAAAAAAAACAAAAACAAAAACAACAAATCACCAGAAAAGTGCATGCAAATAAACACACCCTAAAAAGAGGGAGAGAATTTTTACCGCTCTTAATTCTCTTGTCCTGAACTTTTGCACATGTGATCTGATAAGCTTCACTTTTTTGATACTCCCTGAGTTCTCGTGCATACTGCATTTTGTCCCTTTCGGCTTCATCTAGGTACCGCTGTTAAAAAAATTAAATGAAATAAAATTCATTTTCATCAGTAGGATGATATTCCAAGGAATAGTTCACTCAATAATGCAAGTTTGCTGACAATTTACTCAGCCTCAGGCCATTTAAGATGTAAGTGTAATCCAAAGCACTCCAGTACCACGACAAAATTTAATTATTTTTTACACAAATAATTAAATACAAAATGTATAGTAGTTATTAAGATTGATGTGGTTTGGAATTAGTAAAACATATAAGTAAAACATATATGATCAGAATATCAATGTGCCTAATAATTATGAATGCATTGTAGTCAAAAGCAAACGTTGCTTTTCACTTCAAAAGATGTTAATTGATGTACTGGAGTGGAGTGTGGATTACTCTGGGAATATTGTTATGTTTTATCATCTGTTTGGACTCTCATTCTGACGGCACCCATTCACTGCAGAGGATCCACTGGTGAGCAAGTGAAGTAATGCTGAATTACTCTAAATCTATTCTAAAGAAGATACAAACTCATGTATGGCCTGAAGGTGAGTAAATTTTAAGTTTTGGGTGAACACGAGGAAACAAATGGACAGTTACACACACACACACACACACACACACACACACACACACACAAAATACCTGTTTATCATGAGGAGCCAGACGGCTCCATTCTGCACCGAGTCTCTTGGTAATCTCTGGGAAGGGAAGATCGGGGTGAAGTGCTCGGATGTGTTCCCGTCTCTCATTCAAGAACCGCACATAACCTGTAACTGGAGCCTTGGGGCCGTTTGGTAAAACCTTCTTTCTCTTCTTCCCTTTTGGCCAGCCTCGCTTCTTTACTGGCTGTGAAGTCGATTGGTTCTGTAACAAATCAATTCAAATTGTTATAAATATATTAAAATATGGGAAGAGCATTAAAGAAAATATCAGTGTGACTGACTATACTGACCACAAAAACCTTTTACAATGATGCAATTACATAGCTACGGTACTTTGTGATACATAATCAAAATTATTGCAGAAGACTAAGGAATCCTGATCTTACCTCCTCTTGTGCATTATCTGTGTGTTGAGAGTCTTTAGATGCAGGAGCATCAGTTTGCTCTTGCTTCACACCACCCATTACATGAACTCAGAAAATTCTGGG
>NC_039289.1:6935831-7008331 GCF_003368295.1 Carassius auratus
ATGGTTTAACTAGTATTTATTTATTTATTGCCATAAAACCAACTACAAAATTACTACACTTGCAGTAAATTGCTACAGCACTTAAAGCCTAATTATGGCAATGTAAAAAAAACTGTAGTAGTAGATTAGTAAATACAATATGTCCCTAATTAAATTATTGGCTTTTATTGTCACTGTACTGAAGTTAAGGCAAACTATTATTAAGATCAGCAATATATTGTTTACGCTACTCCATGATGTTAATTCATTGTATATTTCTAATAATTACTTGTATCTTAATTTGTATTATTATTTCATTATCATTATAATTGTAAAAGGCATTACAAAGGTGCTTGGGTCAGCTGCTGTTAATGATATTTCACTGGTTTGCAGTATAATTTTACACTAAACAGACATCTAGCTAACTCGGGAAGGAACTAAGGAATGTATAATAAATAAGTGAATGAGTGAATTAATTAATTGATTGATTTAAGATTTGACATAATTCACAATTTTAAAACTCACATAAATATCTATTACAGCAGGGACCAAAAAAGTACAAAAATTATTGGAAATAATGATTTACTTAACAAACAAACAACCAAAAACCCAAGAATCTGAAAAATTGCACTTGTTGATTGATTCTACAGTATTATTGAACTTAACCGTTCACATTTACACTACTCAAATGGTTAACACTTCATTTTTGGCCATGTGGGAAAAGTCATTCTCTTAGTTTCATGCCACTTTCCACAGTCACACTTCCTAAAATGAAAACTTTCCACGCACACCTGCCTCCTCTTCAATAAAGCGTTGGCTGGAGAATAAAACGGTCACATCCTAAACATGAAAACTACAATTAATTGTAAGAAGGAAGGCCGAGTTAATTAAAAGGGGACTCGATGATGTTCGAATCTCTCGTGGAAAGGCAGTCATTTGGCCAGTATTTCTGGTTATGCGCTGTTGTGTGTATTTATTCCAGCAGAGCCTGCAGTGTTGTTCACCATCCAAGATGGCTGCGGGTGAAAGCAATAGCAGATCCCCATGTCTAAACTTGTCTACTTCGGGGCCGCTTGGCAATGCACCGCCGAGCAACAGCGCTCATTCCTCACCCGCAAGCAACAGGGGAGCCGTGGGTGCAGCCGTTGGGATGAACCGGGGCGCGGGGAACGCGAACCCTCGGTCAGGCCCGGAGAACGGCGGAGGCGCCGAGTCTGCGGTGAGGAGCACGCCGAGCGCGCAGAACCCTCCCCGGCAGTCGGTCGCTCAGAGCGGAGCGACTTCAGGCGCTGCGTCAAACATGACGGCGACATCATCATCATCCTCCTCCTCATCCTCATCAACCGCGTCCTCCTCCGTCGACGCGTCCGCCGCCGTCTCCTCGCTTCCCAGCAGCCCGGCTTCAGTTTTGGTTTATCGAGAGCCGGTCTACAACTGGCAAGCGACAAAAAGTACAGTGAAAGAAAGGTTTGCATTTTTGTTTAACAACGAAGTGCTAAGTGACGTCCATTTTTTGGTTGGGAAGGGAATGGGAGTGCAGCGCATTCCAGCGCACAGGTAGGGATGAATAGCGGTCTGTTTGTATGTTTTACTGGAGTCATTTTTGAATCATTCTGTATATTGCAATAAACTAAACTTATGGCAAACTCTCCCGCTCGATGGATATAAACTAAAGTATTTGTCTCGGCGAGGATAAATCAATATTTAATCCTCAAATGGCCGTATTTACAGCCCGGTCCCGTTGCTCTTCGCAGATTTGCTCTCGCTGTGGGAAGTGCCGTGTTTGATGCCATGTTCAACGGTGGCATGGCAACAACGTCGACCGAAATTGAACTGCCAGATGTGGAACCGGCTGCATTTCTAGCCCTTCTCAAGTAAGAATGGGCCGAGGAATGCTGCGCTGCACGTTTAATGCTCTGTCCTGCTCTTCTGTGTGTTGACCTCTGTTTTTTTCATGACGTCCTTTAGATGCCCTCTGCCATGTAACTGCAGTCAGCAGACCCTTGCAAACATTTAAACATTTACCATGGCATATACACGTGATTTCCGCCGACATACCAAGAACAGTTTCTGTTCCCACTATTACCCAACAACAGTGTTAGTAAGCTTCTGGATTCTTTGTTAGTTTTTAATGATTGTGCTGGATCGAGCTATTCTTGGCGGAAAATAAACCGTGGTAAATGTTTGCAATAAATCAGAACTTTGAAATATATTACCCATTGTTGACAGAAGCAATAACTAGTCTCAAACCAAATTAAATGGGGATCAATATTTTATTCCATTTATGTCTATCTATCTATCTATCTATCTATCTATCTATCTATCTATCTATCTATCTATCTATCATTGTCTTTCTGTGAGCTGGCAAGTCTATAATATTTTTTTTCCCTTTTGCAATTGCAGATTTTATACTCCGATGAAGTGCAAATTGGACCAGAGACCGTTATGACCACGCTATACACTGCCAAAAAGTACGCAGTTCCTGCGCTCGAAGCCCACTGCGTCGAATTCTTAAAGAAAAACCTACGTGCTGACAATGCGTTTATGTTGCTCACCCAGGTAATCACAGGGTTGATATATTGGCGCTAGGAACTGACATATTGGACTGCACCTTTGATTCCCTTTCAAATCCTAGCAAACAGCGCCTCAAGCTTATTGAGTGTGTTTGTTGTCTGCTTTTTTTTTGCACGCGTCCTATTATAGATTATATGAAAACACAGTTCCTTTTGCTTTCAGGCACGGCTTTTTGACGAGCCCCAGCTGGCTAGTCTATGCTTAGAAAATATCGACAAGAACACCGCTGATGCGCTAGCCGCCGAGGGCTTTACGGATGTCGACCTCGGTATTGCTCCTAAGTATCAAATATCACAACAGAATACAATCAGAAGAGTGAGTCAGAAATAGAGCCTGTTATGTTCCCTCCGGTGCAGACACTCTCATGGCAGTCCTGGAGAGAGATACGCTGGGGGTACGGGAAGTCCGTCTCTTCGGGGCTGCGGTACGTTGGGCAGAAGCTGAGGCCCAAAGACAACAGTTACAGCCCACGCCGGAGAACAAGCGTAGAGTGTTGGGAAAAGCGCTTTCCCTTATTCGCTTCCCGCTCATGACTATTGAAGAGTTTGCAGCAGGTAATTTTCATCAGATCCTTGATTATGAAACCATTTCTGAATACTTTTCTGGCAAGTGGATCTGCAGTATTTCTGGCTAAGCTAAAAGGCTAGTGATAGCTACTTTAGCTTCCTGAGTGGCACTAGCCATAGCGCTAAACCTTGTGTGTGTGGGCGATAGGTCCAGCTCAGTCTGGTATACTCACAGACCGGGAGGTGGTCAGTCTGTTCCTGCATTTTACTGTCAATCCGAAACCACATGTAGAGTTTATTGACCGACCTCGCTGTTGCCTCCGGGGGAAAGAGTGCAGCATCACGCGCTTCAGTCAAGTGGAGAGCCGCTGGGGCTACAGCGGAACCAGTGACCGCATCCGGTAAGGTTTTTTTTTTTTTTTTTTTTAAACCATTGATTGAGAAAGTGCTGAGACACTAAATGAGAACATTGATTTGATTCCAGTCATTTTATGTGCCTTATATAGGTGGAATGTTAAAAACTTTTGTCAAATAAAATTTGCATTCAAATTCCTCACAGGTTTTCTGTGAACCGCAGAATATTTGTGGTGGGATTTGGGCTCTATGGGTCCATACATGGTCCAACTGATTATCAGGTCAACATCCAGGTGAGAACTAAGCCCCTTTTTCCTTATTTCAACCATGAATTGTCTGAAGAGTATGTTTGCTGATGGTGGGAGTGTGAAAATGTGGCAGTACGTGTGTGGTAATGGTGCATGTTTTCCTCAAATCTAGATTATACATACAGACAGCAACACCGTTCTCGGTCAGAATGATACAGGCTTTAGCTGCGATGGAACGGCCAGTACCTTCCGAGTCATGTTCAAGGAGCCTGTGGAAATTCTTCCCAGTGTCAACTACATTGCCTGTGCCACCCTCAAGGTAAAACAGACTCAAAATTGGAGTATCAATCCATTTGTATGCTAAAATGGTATTAAATACCACCTGACACCTATGAGCATTGGAAAGTACCAAATCATGGTTCCTTGCATCTCCAGTTGCGCTTATAATAGCTAATACTTAATTAACTAAAGTCTACTGGCTATTAATTATCATTGGCAATATACAGGAGTTTTAAAAGGAATCCATGGGATCTGGAATTTTGTGTGAGAGAAAAAGATTTTCCCATGCAGATTTTGCATCGTGTTCAAGTTGGTCAAGCAAATTCATTGCATTTACCAATAGAAAGCTGTTTGGTTTTAAAAGTGACTTCTTTGTGAGCTGTGCTTGAAACATTGCTACGCTCTTGGACAATGGACCAATCTATCCCTTGAAATCCTTCTGTGATCAAAGAATAATCATTTAATACAATTTGTCTGTATCATTTAATACAGTTTTTAATGTATTATAAATGAACCTGTGATGGAATGCTTTTGCAGGGACCAGATTCTCATTATGGGACCAAGGGGATGCGGAAAGTCACCCACGAATCCCCTGCTACTGGTACCAAGACCTGCTTACATTCTGCTATGCTGCAGGCAATAACAATGGCACTTCTGTAGAGGATGGACAAATCCCGGAGGTCATCTTCTACACATAATGACCAAGCAGAATCTCATGATTAAGGACTCTTGCATTGCATTTTGTGGCCAATTCACCTGTCTCTGTGTAGACCGGTGACCAAATACTGATCTCTCATTTCTAAAGGCTTTTGTTTTTAAGATTTGAAGCATGAGAATTCAGTCCTTTCAAAGTGTACTTTGGGTACCGATTCTGTTTTCTACCCAAGTAGCACCACATAGTTCCACCTTGATGTTATGACCAGCCAATGTCATTGCTAATTAACGAATAGGTGAACTTCTTCATTGCAGTGATTTACCACAGGTACAGTTCAACTCTAGAGGGTAACTCTTTTCCGTTTGTATTTATTTGAATGTTGATAAGTGGTGTTTCTTTTGGTCTGACCTTTGAGCCTTGATTGCTCATCAGTCTTTCAAGTCGCACTGATGCACTTCAGCCCCAGGCGCAAGAGTAAGTTTGGGTAAAGTACACTACATCTCGATTAAGATGTCAATTCATTGTAAAATTGACTTATGTACCCATTTTGAGTGGCCTGCACCCCTTGGTAGAGGTGAAATTCCATTTCTTTGACAGCAGTGTGAACATTAGATGTTTATAAGGTGTTGTTTTACCATAGTTGCCCTTCTAGTTAATAGTGATTAAACTACAAGCACTTGCATTCACTATGCCATTGTATAAAAGCTCTGAAGTATTGACTGCAGTGGACACATTCCTATTCCAGATTCTGAATATTCTTTTCTTGAGATGTTGATTTAAAATGAACAGGAAACAGCTTCATGAATGTATCAATGCTTACCTTGTAAGCGCTGTAAATATGTCCTTGTCTTGTTTCTGTATGTTTAATTAAAGTCTGCACCCCTAGTTCAGGTCACAATGGATCCATTTATGCAGCATACACACACAATAGTGAATACTAAGAGCTTGTTTTTATTTGAGTGGCATTTGCTTATGCAAAACTTGTTACAATTGATTTTTTTTTTGACTTGGTTATGGAGCAGTCATATGAGGCTGACTTCCAAGTCTTGGGTTCCTTCTGAAATGAATATACATCTTTGTGCCCGCCGAGTTAGATCGTTTTGAAACTAGCACTCTCACATTCACCCTTTGTTGTTCCGAACTCAAATGTGTAACAGGTACTTAAGTATAATATTTTGATGGGTTTTATATGTACTAATACCAGGGATTGCCTTTGCATGTTAACTCTAATCAGCACTACCTACTATCAATCAACTTTGACTAATGGACCCTTGTCAGAATAAATGACATTTAACATGATACAAATGAAAAAAAAAAAAAAAAAACCAGAGGTATCGCACTAAAGTACATTCGTGCGTGCAGGTCGAATGGACCGTACATTAATCCATCATTTACATTCAAATTATTTTTTTCCAGCCTAAAATCCTGAAATGAAGTCTGTATTTCTTTGAAATGGAAACTAAAGACTTATAATAATCTAGTATGCACATACATACTACACCTGAATACATTCTTATTATGGCATATCAAAACCTTACCACTTAAATACACTTATCAAAATATTTCAGGCTAACAAAATTTCTCATGACAAAAAGATTTTTACTTTGAGGTTGCTAATCTCTTTTAATACTACAGCAAGCACACAATATGTATTAGGATACAAGCCATGTACACAGTACATAAATTGCGCAATTGTATTTGACGGTTTAAGCACAAAACATTAATTTCCAGTTTCACTAGGAACATAGAAAAACCACAATTGCCTGTTGGTCCAAAATTCAATAAGGCATTTTAAAACCATAGTCAGATCTTGACTGTACGTTTTGAATTCATCTAAATCTCCATAGTGTTCGTCTTGCCCTCAGGATTTTATCTGATGTCCATCTTCTCAATCGGTTTAGAGGTTTCCCTCGAAGTGTGTGATGGCATCAAATATCTACACCGTGGAAAAAGTTAATTCCATAAGATATCCATATTTAGGAGTCAAACAATCCAAAGTAGTTCACAATAGCCATGTCAGACTGAAATTTTTCATCAAGACAATCAGGTCAAAGTGAAGAATTTTTAAATCATCATAAATGGCTTGGGTAATATATGTTAGCACTCAAAGTGCAGATTACTCACTTTTAAAGTAGGGTCCAGCATCAAATGGGCAAGTTCTGGGAAGCTTTTTCCATCTGGTGCGGAAGACTTGCTACAACTTCCCAGAGGAAGGGTTAAATGTACCTGTAAGAAATGGTCACTTTACATAAAGAAATTACATTTGATTCAGTTGTGTTGTTCTTTTGGGTTTTCCTATCTCACCAATCTCCCCAAAGCTTCAAGTTCTCCACCTTCTTGCACCATTCAGCTGGTCCCAGCTGTGCTTCACCATTGGCAGCAAACTGCTTCAAAGTGAAAGCAGTCCAGATCCAAAGCCAATAGTTTCAACGACTAGATCAAAATAGCGGGACATTAAAAAAAGTACACTTAACCTACTTTAAAACATTTTGACAATTAGTCTAAAATTAAACCACAAGATAGTGTAGAAGGATAGGTTCTTTTCAAAAATCAAAAAGGTCCCATGAGCGAGCCATGAGGAACTCACCACAATGTTGCCCATAGGTCCGTTCTCATTCTTGCCATATGTGGAGATGATCATGTTGACGTTCTCGAATGAAAGCACTGGAAAGTATGGTACAGCTCTTCAGGGCCCAGCTGCAGCTCTAGCAATGCATGGTCCATCTTGTTCATCATCAATACTGGCTTTAACCTCTTAGCAATGGGCCTGTATGAGCATAGTCTCTGCACGACAGCAAGTTTTATAATTTGAATAAATATGCCAGACAATCATACAACATTTCAGAAGTCAAATAATATAATAATTGGCTGCGCTCATATATGGCACCTTAGATTCTTAAAAATAAAAGGTTCTTTATTGAAATCTATGGTTCCATGAAGAACCTTTAACATTCATGGAATCTTTCTACTGCACAGTAATTAATAAGCATAAAAGATAAAAAAAAAAAAGAGGTTTACTGAAAGGCTCTCTGACATAGTGATAACACATGTTGCCTTCTCTAGTGCAGCTCAACCAGGTCTAGTCCCATTCGTTAATATTTGTGATATCACAAAACCCGGAAAACATGCATTGTAGTTCAAATGCATTGTTCGTGGTGGTTTTTGAAAAGTGATTTGTTAGGGAAGTCACGGCCTAGTGGTTAGATAGTTTGACTCCTAACCCTAGGGTTGTGGGTCTCAGTCTTGGGCCGGCAATACCATGACTGAGGTGCTCTTGAGCAAGGCACCAAACCTCCAACTGCTCCCTGGTCGCCACAGCATAAATGGCTGCCCACTGCTCGGAGTGTGTGTGTGTGTGTGTGTGTGTGTACACTTTGGATGGGTTAAATGCATAGCACAAATTCTGAGTATGGGTCACCATACTAGGCTGTATGTCATGTTCACTTAAACAAAATACCTTGTTTTTAATTGGACTTTGAGCTTTGTAACTTTGCAGATCTTTTTTATGCTTGAACAGCAACATTACAGACTTACTAAAGTTGAAGTGGAATAGCATAATAGCACCACTTTAAGAAAGAATAGTTTACCATAATGTTCACTCAATCCCAACGGTACCAATGATTTTGGACTAAATAATGACTACTAATCGGCCTGGATGCATGAAGGTACAAATCATGCAGGAGCAAAGCTATGTTTAGGTTTTATTCCTTTAAAATGTAATGTGAACACACAATTCAAACAAATTTGAGCAGTGGCTGTCGTTTAAGTAAAAGGCAGATTGTGCCATTTTTTTTTTTCAGTTACAATGAACAGTAATAGCTCACGTGATCTCAAAATGGCAGCACCCATGAGGAACATGTAAAATGAAATTCTAGATTGATATATCTTGGGTAATCATCTTATGCTGCTAGTATACATTAAGGTAACTACAGTAACTTTTGCAAAACTTTATTTACAAAAAACTACTGCAAACTAAGTTATTGAAAATGATTAACTCATCAACATTTCTTTTCAACAGTAAATGTATATGAACTTCTAGACTAGGTAGGATTTAATTCACATGTAATGCTAGTCAGTGCTTCAGAAGTGGCTCGTGCAGCATCCTCATTATTAAATCAAATTCAACCACTCCAAGCAATTAAATCGTGAAAAAATGTCAGACTTAAGAGGATTATTAACGCATAAAATAAATAACATCATATATCGACTTACCATTTTGACCGATGTTTTTGGATTCGTTTAATGGCGCAACGTTGCAACACAGTCGGTGAAAAGACCGATGACTTCAACTCTCATGAATGTATATCAAGCGCGCGCCGGACGTATTGTACGTGATGACGTCGGGCCACGGTTCACATTTAAAGGTGTAGCATCACTGAATATCGCTGTTTGAAGGTTAGCAGGGTACACAACGCTGATAAAATATAATTTAAATACAGTAAATTAAAGCCACATGTAATGATACAAATTGTAATAATTTAATAATTGAAACATTTCACACCGTTTCCTTACTATTAATTCAGAATAAAATAGGCATTCGGCCAGCAGATGGAGCCTCTTCACAACATTTTGTCACGTCTGGCAAACTATCAGGTTAGACGCCATATTGAATTTAACGCCAATAAAATGTTTTTTAAACTTCTGGCAAACGCATACAATTTTTTATAAAATCACATCTAAGAACTTGACTGTTTTTTTTTCCTATTCAATTTTTTAAATAGGATTTTTTTAAAAAGTTTTCGCCTTTGTATTATAAATTAAACTCGGGATGTTTAACGCCCTCAAACATCCTTGTAGAACTGGACTTACCTGTAAGATTCACATTCAATGGCAGTACTGTTACCCTCCAAACTGCAGAATAAACAGTAAGTTACATCTGGGTTGAATATGTGATTCAGCACATTGCATGCTTTGGCTCAGGTCATGCATTTGCTTTGAAGCAAAGGGCATAAGAGCAGCTTGATGTATGCACTCAATAATGAGAGATTTTGCACTTCAGAACGAGAAAGTTTAATTTCTAAACACTTTGTGCTCTATTTTTGTTTGTCTTGCAGACTGTTCTACAGGTTCAAGGGGCTGGAGCATGCTGATGGCTACAGCTCCCACGCAGATTGCATGTGAAGTAGAGAATAAAAATATACAACTGAATTTGAGCTCTTACTGTCTATGCAACGAGAGTCTTCACTATTGTTGAGAGGTGTACGGGAGGAAGAAGAGACTGCAACCAAGTCAAGGACATGAGTTCATTGAATATTACTATTTTAACTGAACCGAGAACAGGGTATTATTTTTTGTTTTGACAATGACACAATAGGACACCATCAGTCTGTCTTGAGGTGAAATCAAAGTGACAGAAAAGAGCAACCTGTTCAGGCGCATGAGCCTTCAAACTGTCTGACTGGCAAAAAACTTCCAGTCAATAAATGAAATAAGCAGAAAATATATATATATTTTTCAGTCGGCGCATTCATGACATGTTAGTTACTGCTGCTTATGCTTAGTTAAGTACTTTTCAGTGTCACTGGCTAAGAAAAAAAAAGCTGTAAAATATGGTATGGTAAAAACCTGTCAATTGGTTAGCGGTAAGTTCCCTTAAATCTTAAATGGGTCATTTCATGTAATATTATAGGAAAATACTGTTAAATATAGTCTTTGTAAGTGAAAAATAATAACCTAATAATTTACAGTGACAGAAAAAAAAAACAAATTGACATTCCCAGAATTCTCTGTGACCGCTCACATTTAGTTTCTGCTTCATTTTCTTAGCAGTTAGGGTTTTATATTACATAAAAGAAAGTTTTTTTTAAGAACTTTTTGCTAACATTCCCATTAAGTTATAATTCTTCTTCTTTTTTTTTGTTATGTTTTTTTTTTTCAGTTATGCAAACGAAAAGAGAACAGTTCGTTTTATCATTTTACAAACATTGAATGTTAGTTTTGAATGTTTTCTGAAACAAGTAGCAACATTTGAAAAATGTTAGCTTAACATCCAGCTAAAACATTTCGGCAGAAAAAAAAATTCCATGAACAATGTATAAATAATGTTATTATGCTAATGTTTTGAGAACAGTATTAAAGACCAGATACATTCGAACAAATACGTCATTGGAAGAAAGATCATAACTTTGAGAGAAATTTCTGAGCATTCCTTGTTATTTCGGATCTTGTTAAATTAATGTTTAGTCGTGTGTTACTATGATGGTGTTCTATATTTGTGTATATCACATGTGCATCTTCAATCTGTTAGTATTTACCTCAGTTTGTGGAAAAGCTGCTTGTGATGATCTTCCTGTGCCTTTCTCTTTACCATCTGTGTTTTTAGGTTGGATGTCAGTATGTCAAGGTAAAAACAGATTTTAGTAATTATTTCAGTTAGTGAAATATACATCTTTT
Organism: Carassius auratus; assembly: GCF_003368295.1. Classification (NCBI taxonomy): domain Eukaryota; kingdom Metazoa; phylum Chordata; class Actinopteri; order Cypriniformes; family Cyprinidae; genus Carassius; species Carassius auratus. The sequence goes on from NC_039289.1 coordinate 6,946,820, forward strand.
ATTTAGTAAATTAAAATGTTGCTCAAAATGTGGCCGGTGTTTTCTGCTCGTTGTAGAGCACTGAAGGATTCCTTGCACGAGTCATCTGTGATGCTTCAAAAGGGCTTTTGTCTTAGTAAGCAATGCTTTCATAAGGAGAAAACATTGATGTATTGTAGAAGGGGACAAGGAGGAGGGGAAACATCCAGGAAAACTGTCTGTCCTTGAGTTTTCCTACAAACTTTCCCTGAAATTGACACTCCATGTAGGAATTCCACCGTCGAATTAGTCTCATGTGAAGAGGTACGTGAGTGCTTTGTAAAATAGCATCTGATGCTTTGAACCGTGTGCGTGACTCTGCTTACTTTGAGTTTTCCTGAATACATGTGACATTGTGCCTGAATCTGTGTTTGCTAACTAAGAGTAAGCTAAGAAATGTCTGGTGACTGTTTCAACAAAGCCCATCTAACACACAATAGATCTCCTCTGAGAATGAGAAATTCTTTTTTAAATCTACAGCCTACACAATATGATTCCTCGCAAATCACAATAGCTTGCCTGATGAGATGATAGTTTTATAATTAAGGCATATAATTAATAAATTAAAACAAAACAAAATATTCTGGTGAAGTTGGAAAAGTACAATTAATACTAAAATTATAATTAATTATTAAAATCATGTCTCTGTAATACAGAACATGTTTTAGTCCATTGGCTGAGACTGATTAACTAGACACCTACATTTATGAAAATATTCATGCTTCACTTTTTGATAGATGAGTAGATAGGTCTCATCATTTTGAGGTAAATGTTTTCAAAAGTCTGAAAAATCTGTGTGTAACTCTAAAGAACGTCACTACCGAACACCATTTTTTTTTCATAATTTTTTTTTTGTGTGTACAACTGTTAAAACTGTGCTAGATAACCATGTGCTGATTAGCATTTTTGAGACACTACCGTAACATGTCATGACCGAAACATGTCATCATTGTTTCGGTAGTGACAAAAGGGAATACATAATCTTCATATTTGCGGGAAATAAACAAAATTTTTGTATGGTTATGCATTTTTTTTTATATATAATTTAGTATGTTTTAGTTGTGTTTTTGTATGCAAGTTAAAATTCTGTAATGTGATGTGATCTCTATCAAAGAATTATGGCACAACTGAAAATGTGCAGTCACAACCGAAACATGGGATCTTTTGTCAAAAATAAAGTATACTGAATTATCAACTAAGATGTTATGAGAGTTTTTGGTTCAATGTATATTCAAACTAATGAATCCTTAACTTTAAATTCATTATGATCAACATTTTGCCTTTTTCAAAAAAAAAAAAAAAAAAGGATTAAAATACCTACTAATCTCATAAATTACACTTGAAATATTGTTAAAAATGTAATTACTATTGAGTTTCCTCTGATTATTTTTTTTATAATATTGCAAAAAATATGTATTTACAATGTAGATGTAAGATAAATCTTTATAGGTCAATATAACCCTTCTAATTAAATTATTATTGCGGTAGTGACAAATTTGGTGTGTGGAGAAATAATCCCAAATTTTATGAAACTACAATATGAGAATTACCTGCGTAATTACTAGAAATGTTTACATGGTTATTATACAATATGCTTATATACTTTTTGTTTTGGAATTTTTTTTTTTTTGTTTCCAAAATTTTTCCAACTCTGTCTTTGGACCAATTCTGTAGAATGGCCCATATATGCATGATTCAAAACAGCGTAGATGTCAAAAAACAGGTCTTTACCACTCAAAAACAATAAATAAACAACAACAAAAAAACAAAACAAATATAAAATGATTACGTTCTAAAACTAGTAATAATACATTATAGTTCATTATGCATATCAGGATTATCAGAAATGTGTGAAAGGTCAAATTACCTCAGACAGAAAGGAAAATATGACCTTTGAAATGGTTTGGCATCAGGTGTTTTCCATAACAAATGCCTGTAACTCTTACTTGCAAGTGCACTGAAACATTGAAGTAACTCTTGAGGAATTATTTTTCAGGGAATGAGAAGGGAAGTGTGGTATGATGTTTAGGAAAAAAATTTGCAAAACATTTAAACTACTTCTGGTAGTATATGAAAAACAAAAAAACAAGGTTTCATCATTATTTTTAGATGTCAGGTTGCCCTTTTGATGCACTTTATACCTGATATTAAATACTATTGGTCAATTATGTAAATGTTGTAGATTTTTACCTGATACAGTCAACCACAAAAGTGGTAATATGTTTGGTTGAAATACAAACTGCACAATTTCTCCAGGGTGTTCCCACATTATTATTTTTTTATCTTACATCCCAACAAAGAACAGCCAATCAAACACAGACCTGAGGATTATGACCTGATTGTTGCGTTGGAGTTCGAACTTTGTCCTGGGTGAGCAGAGGGACACAGACAGAGCATAGACTGATAAATATTTTGGTTTTGTCCCATTTTGGCCTTTTTTCAAGGATATTTTAGACTGCGTTACACTCTGGGACACAGTAATGGAGCACTATTCAGACCAGGTAAGTTCCAATGTTTCTAATTTTTACTAGATTTGCATGAAAAAATATATTAAATGTAGCGTCTTATCTAGCCTGCCTGTGTAATTTCTCATACAGAGCAAAGTTCAGAAAAAATTTTGAGTTCTTTGTTTTGTCTTATTGTTTCAACATTTATTAGATTTTACTTTTGCCGCTTTGGTCTATTTTCTATATTGTATCTTCCATTGAATCCCACTGACAACAAACGATATATACAGCAAATATATTCACTATATCTCAGGGCGGTGAAGGGTTAGAACTGCTCGATTTGCTCTTTGATAAGAATGACGGCATCTTACGGCATGAGGCTATGGGACCACAATATGATCAGCTTTGGCCAGTTCAAGATCCTCATGTAAGTCTGACTTCTTCCAAGTTTCTTCAATTCATCAGATTTGAACAAATAAGATGTAAATTCACCCCAAAATGACAATGATCGTTTACTTATCCTCATGTCATTCCAAATCTTTTTGACATTGTTCCTTGTGCAGAACACAAAAGAAGATATTCTGAAGAATGTTCATGTGCATACAATGACACTCAAATGGGGTCCAAAATTTGGACTCCGCTGACTTGCATTGAATGGACAAAAACAGTTTTTATCTTGATTCATGTTCTAGAGAAGAAAGAATGCAATATCTCATCATTCACCTTCCTGTATTTTTGTTTGCCAGATGATGATGCCCGTCCAGGGTAATGAGGACTTCTTCAACGCACTTTTAGGTGGGTATGACTCTGTTTCTGGTTCTCCAGTTTGGTCGCCCTCTCCTAGCGACAGTGGAATCAGCGAAGATCCTCATTCGGATCACATCGACAGTCCGCTGCAAACCGCAAGCCCTCCTTTGGAACCTTGTATTGTCATATCCCAGGCGCAAAACAATCTTGACACCAACTTCCCAATTAATTTCAGTGAGTATCAAATATTCGTGAAGTGAACTTTCCTGGTGACTCAAGACTGTATAAACATAGATAATTAGCCTCCCACTTATTGATTCACTGCATTATGCGGTGTTCTGAAGATAAGCCCCTATTTCTGAGCTTTGTAAATCTCTCCACATGGAAAGAATGAAAGATAAATTGTATTATCTGTTGCGGCAGATGGCTGGGAGACTGGTTTCTTACCAGACAGGGCTGAAGGGATGCAGCATGCATCTGAAACGCCACAGGCACAACCAACCGCTGGATTCCCCCTAACTGTCAAGGACCTGCTGCTATCTGGCACACCAGAGCCTGTGAGTTTGCACTCAGGCATGAAGCTAGGTAAAATACACAAGGCAGAATAGGGAAAAGGTGAACTGGAGTGCAGATGAAAGGTGAACTCGATAGGTTTCTGATTGTCCAGGCACACAGAGACGTTGATTGGATTTGTTACTTTTATGTCTGTTTGATATTCCAGACCGCAAAGGTGTCCCAGCAGTCCTACCAGGAGCTGGTTCTCACAGAGGATGAGAAACGACTACTTGCCAAGGAAGGAGCGACTCTGCCAAATCAGTTTCCGCTCTCCAAGGTTCTGTCTGTTGGCAATTACACCATAATAGTAGAGCGCAGCTGATAGTCTTTGTAGCTCAATGTTTCTGCTTCCCTCCCATGATCAAGTACGAGGAAAGGATTCTGAAGAAAATCCGGCGAAAGATCCGCAACAAGCAGTCGGCCCAAGAGAGCAGGAAGAAGAAGAAAGAATACATCGACGGCCTGGAGAGCAGGTATCGACTGTTGTGCTCAAACAAATGAAGCAAAAACGGAAGCTATGCGTTTCGAATCACAGAGTAAAAATCATTATACGAGTTGATGGAATTTCCAGCTACTGAACACAACCCCCACCTGGCAAAATACCAGGTGGAAGTCCACTGCTGTGTTTTGAGAATGAACTTGAGAGTGGATTTGATTACAGCCTTTTTTCTTTTACATGCTACTTATGGGAAATTTATTTCCGTAGGATGGCGGCATGCAGTGCGCACAACCAGCAGCTGCAGAGGAAAGTCTTCCAGCTGGAGAAATGCAACATGTGAGGAAATCATTTACTTGGTAATCTTCACACTCCATACAGGCTCCTGAAATTGAACTTTTTACCCCGATCTCTCCATTTTAGCTCACTGATGGAACAACTGCGTCGGCTGCAGGCGTTGGTCATGAATGGATCCAACAAACCAGTCCAGACTGGGACCTGCATTCTGGTAGGGGTTAAAAGAAGCAATATTAGTACATGAAAGATGAAGCCATACAATAATCAAGTTAAAATCACACACTACTCACATAACACACAGCATTTTCTCTGGTACATGCTGCTGATTTCTCTCAGTGCAAGTCAATGTTTTTTCACCACAAACACATTTTCAAAACACATTCTTGGGCTTATTTTAAATGATTTATCAGTACATGTTATTCCAAAGAAACTGGAAAGTATTTAGTTGCCTCGATGTATTAAAACAAGCACATGATTACTATTTCGTTTCCACAATTTTATTTCGGCACTCCGGGTTGGCGGAAAACCCCGCGTATTTATTTTAATTAATCTTCAAGTGCGCTTGTTCTTGTTTGTGTCATCAATCTGGCAACCTGCGTCTGCAAGTCTGAGGTGAAAAAACCCTGTCCAATATTTTCAATTTGGACTGCAATACCTAGTTCAACCACTCTGTGTCCATCCTACATACAGCACCTTTAAATAGCACTGTTTTCATTATGACAATAGTAATAAGATAATGTTTCTTGAGCACCATTTCTGAAGGATCATGTGACACTGAAGATGGGTGTAATGACAGATGAAAATTAAGCTTTCCCATTACACAAGTAATATTAATTGAAAATGCTATTTGTGGTTGACTTCAATTCAGTAAATGTAAAAAACCTATCATCTGAAGTCTCACACTGTGGTACATATTGTTGTGTTTTATGAGGTGGCACAATACTTGCTCTTAAGGAAATGCTCTTAAAGCAATAATCAGCCTTCCTCAACAAAAAGGAGGCCGGGCAAATAAGTAATCACATCTCCAATCTACAGCTACGTGATGACAAAAACGAATGTTACATCAAAGTTGTGCTTCACTAATTGCCGTTCTTGCTGCTTCCCTCAAGCCTCCCATTTGCCTCTGTCCCTCAGGTGCTACTTTTGTCTTTCACCTTGATTCTGCTGCCCAATCTTAAGCCCTTCGCAGACACCAAGGTCAGCCAGCACGGAGACTTCAGCCCATTGAGAGGTGAGTTTTCTGGCCGAAACAACTCTCCATCCAGTCCTTAAGGGGAAAAACCCATTACAGCTACCTTATATCCTCTAGCCACTAACTTGAGAGGAAAATGTCATGTTTGAAGAACAAGGGGCTCTTGAATCTGTGTAATGTATCATTTGGTTGACAATCTATTAGGCTTAGACTGAAAACTTTTGACAGTTATTGGAAGTACTGAGAGAAGTGACGCCGACTGGAAAAATGGCAAACAGCTTAGTCATGTTTCCCACACGCTGAATCAACGGAGTGGAAGAAAAGCTGTAATTTGTCCTCATCAAACTGCTGTCAGTGTTTCTGAAGGGGATCACAGTTCACAGTTTTGTTCAGTTAGCGTCCTGTTGAGCACCACGACTCTTTTGAAGTGGATGGTTGAAGTTCAGGAATAAAAGAACAAGGGAAAACATGTCACAGTGTGACTTGACTGAATTTCCTCCATAGACAATAACTAAAATTTCACTTTCTTCTTCCTGTAAATTAGCTATAGTCAAAACCAAGGTCATGAGTTTGATTATGAGTGAGGGATTGACAATATATATAAAAAGCATATGAATATCTTTGCATTATGGTGGGTTCTTCAACTTAGGGCACTTTTATGTCATAAAGGTTTATTAAAAAAATTGATTTAAACTTTTTGGCCTATGATGATCACAAAAACGTAGAAAGTCTTAATCAAGTTTAATCAATCCGTTTTAAATTTTTATTATTTATTTTTTTAAATGCCTCACCCCAATTTTGCTTTTTTTTCCAAATCTTTTCAAAAGTTAGTGTACTTGATTACCAATTTTAACAGTTACCACTTCAACAGCCTCAAAATAATTATGCTAGTTTTTGCTACACAATGCCGTTTCCTTTAGGAGACAAACATACATTCAGTTTAACCGCGAAAAAAAAGACAAATTAACATGAGCGTAACCGTGACCATAACTGTCTATTAACGCCTCAAAAAGTACAGATAATGTAAAATCTTATGTAAATATGACAAAATACATTCACGGACGTTATATTAAAAGTAACGTTACATCTTCCGTTCAGTAACGGTACATGAGGCAGTTAAGACCTCCGTGTCTGAGGCGAAAACCGCGTCCGTTTTTTTAAATATATATAACGTTAAGCTCCTTTGTTTCCGCCTTTCATAAAACCTTCCGCATTTCATACAACCGGGTAAACAATAAAAGATAACTTTACATTTTGAATATTTACTTAGTCTTTCACTCGCTTCTCGCTTCTTTCACGCTGAGAAAATGGCGGCTGCTCGCACTGGAGACGTACTATTTTGACGTGACGTGCGTGCTCCTCTTCACGTCCGCGTCCTCAACCCAGCCCCGCAGGGTTAAAGCAGAGACCTATTTTCAACCCAAACTTGGGTTAAAACATCCCAAAGACCTATCCAACTGCCTCAACCCAGCAGTTGGTTTGAAAAAACAACCCAGCGTTTTTTAGAGTGAAGGATACAATAGTGTCAGTAAAAACTTAAGAAGAAATATGAGTCATTATGTGTAAAGAAATTAAATAGAAGTTAAGGCAGATATCATTTGTGAACATAGTTTCAGTGTGTGTCATTTCCAATAAGCTAATTATCCATGTGTGAAAATACTATTTTTGTGTTTTTATGATAAAAAATGCCAGCTCAGAAATGAGCCTTAAAAGGAGTCAACCATTTTTTTTTTCACAAAAACAAAAAGTTTACAAAGTAATTTACATTACAGAACACTATATTAAATGCAAAACATGGTTTGGTGATATGTTGGAAATGTCACTGTGGTATTGTGATTTTCACAATAACAGAATTCTCTCGTGATCTACACAGCTGTTCAAAAGTTTGGTATCAGTAAGATTTTCAATGTGTTTTAAAGAAGTCTCTCCTGTTCATCATGGTTGCATTTATTTGACCAAAAATACAGAAAAAAATTTAATATTGTGAACTATTATTTCGATTTAAATTAATGGTTTTCTATTTCAGTATAGGCTACTTTAAAATATTATTTATTTCTGCAATGCAAATCTGATTTTTCAGCATCACTAATTTGAACAAAAAAAAAAAAACATTAAACATCTTACTGATGCTAAACATCTTAAAGGCATATAGACACTGATGTTAGACACTGATGTTAATTGTAAGTATTCATTACTTAAAACTATTGAGAGTTATTTTCTAAACTTTTGAGGCAGATATCAAGTGGTGTTAGTTTTAAAGAAGGATACCACAGACACCGTTTTCACAAGGAGTTTGAAGTAACTTTAAATTTTCTTTAACCCCTTTCAGTTCAGTCAAGGTCACTGCACAACCTTCAGCCTTCCCGAGTGCTGCGCGCCCTCGAGCACCCGTTCTCTGTGTCAGACGACTCCAAAATACTCCCGCGCTTCTCGGAGGATAAAAGTATGGCGGAGATCGCGTCGCTGCTGGGAAGACTTCAGAGGAGACCAGACTTCACCAATTACGACCCTGAATCTCACAACCACAGTTTAGACCTGCACGACGACCATCACCACGGAGACCCCATCACTGGTCATGTAGCGACAGTGACCTTGAATCCACGACGTGGCTCGAGGCGGAGTCCTCATGCTGATGATATGTGAAGGGCAGAAGGGGATTTCAGTTTCCCGCGGATTCGTCAAAACTCCTCTAACAGCGCTTCTGAAGGCGGGAGTCAGCTAACAGATGCTGGAAGCTCTTTTTTCCTTCTTCTTTCTGCTGAAGTAATTTTTAAGATATAGCCTAGTATATAGCTGCTTATTTATATTATCAAACTTTGGATTAAATAACAAGTCCAATGCGGGAAATTGATTTTCTCTCGTTTTAAGCTTGCCAGAAGCAGATTTCGTTTTCGTTAAAATGCAGTGGGGTCCAAACGCTGTTTTTTAAGCACAGAATAATTATTTTTGCAAGATTAACTGGCTTACCAAATGTATTTCGCTTGTTACAAGGCTAAACCCTAAATAAATACGTAGCTGTAAATTATCTTCATGTCTCCACTATACAAAAAATAGTCCACTAAAACGTACAAAATGAAAGAATAGCATCTAGACAAATGCTGAAATAATATTAATGTGATAGGCTATTAATACTGCTCTGGTAATTTTCAGTACAATCGATTAGAGACGCACAATGGTTTGTATAAAACAAGGGAGTGTGCCAGAAAGTAGTGCCGGTTTTATTTGTCGGAATGATACACAGTGCTGTCATGGAAAATCTCAGGCCGCTGGATGACGCGATTGACCAATTAGAATCAAGTATTCAGAGCGTCGTGTAATAAAATGTAAAAAAAAAAACTTTGAGTGATGTTGAAATAAAAAATGTGACAAAAATGTAATGTGATTTTCTTCAAAGTTTAATGAAAGCAATGAAATCTGACCGTTTCTATAGATTAATTAACATGGTCAATTTTAAAATGTTAAACATTTAATGTTTATTTAAAGAGTATATACAGAATTATTGCTGTGATCACTAGATGTTTGAACCATCAGCTTTGCCAGAATAACCTATTACTTGCACTACTGCTGAGGTGAATAATAATACAAATCAGCTCATTCAAATTCATGAATTTAACATTTTGAATCTTTCAACAAGTCTGTCCTTTGTTTGTCTTTTCTTTGAAGACAGTTTTGCTTTATGGGTATAAATCTGAATGCTGAAGTTATTTTACATTTTTAAGTGCAGTTTAAAGTGTTAGTGTGCATAAATTGCTTTTAATAAAATATTTGCTTTTTCAATAAAACACAGTGTAGAATTGCCTTTCAGTCTGTTTTATGGGGTTGCTTTGTTGTTACTTTTTCCAATCAATGTTTTAAAATGTGTCTTATGAAATAGACAGCCCTCTGTCTTCAACTCTGGTCCATGTCAACACAGAAATGCCTTTCAGCACAATTTGGATGTCACGAGAAACAGAATGAGGCCAATGCACATGAGAAGAACAACCTATCTCAGTAAAAACAAATAGCATCCTTAACAAATACACTTTTTATGTGATTTGACCCATTGCCAACATAAAGAAAACTAATGCTATAATCTATAAGAGATGCGCAAATAATTAGATATGAAAGCAGTAGTTTGTGTAGATTTCTATATATATATATATATGAATGAATCAAAATGTAAATGTCATCTTCATTTTCATTTTCTTTGACATTTCAGGGACTGTGTAAAGTGAAAAACCTTCAATGATCAGGAATGGGAAAACAGTGCAGGAGGTACTTCAAGTCACTTTCAGATAACTTTTTTTTAGATTATGCATAATCTTTCTCTTGTGCTCAGCAATAATATTCAAATGTAATTGAGTGAACAGGTTCAGCAGGTTTCGACAAAGAACAACCTATTTTTCAGGAAGGTTTCCATCTTACTCAGTGCCTCTTTAATCATACGGATAAACTTGCATCTTTCATCCACAGGACTGTGGTCTGTCTCTTTGCTTTGACGTTTCTCCCTTGGGTCCCTGGCCTCCAGGTTTGCACGTCTATTGCACCTGTCAGAGAGCTGCATTTTTACTAGATTAATCTGCTGCTGATTTGATGCACAACGTTTGTACAAATACATTTCAGACTCTCAGCTCCTCAAGGCAAAAACTGTGCAGTTCTTGGCTCAGCAATCTTCTAAATTAACCCAACAACTAAGACGAAAGGCTCCATAGCCTGAAATCAAAAGTTATCACTTTCATTGTATGGAGTTATTTTTAAGATTTGTGGGTTGTAATTAAAAGTCTGTGAATGTGAAAAAAGCATATCACGGATTGAAGGGAAATATGAAATAAATTGGTGCAATTGAATTGGAACAAATGAAATTAGAGGTGGCCTCAGCACACAGAGAAAAAAACTTTGACAATCATTTTGTATTATGAACCACAACACGTAAAAACTAGGTTATTATTACGCACCGCGTGTATGTGTCTGACATAAAAGTGGCGCGTGCCTCAGCAGCGCGCGGACGCGCATCATGCTCACCGGAGTATAAAAGAATGTGCGCGCGCTGCACAGCGCTCAGAGGTGCGCGAGACAGAGGGACTGATGAGACCGCGCTCTCGCTGCCAGTGAAGTAATTAGGCATACAAAGTGTGGTGAAATTGAGATAAATTACATCAATGGATACCTTTCTCCCTTTGCATCATTTCACTATGACAACGGACTGAGTGGAAGCCTGCCATGGAGAGGAATAATACCACACAAACTCTGAACTTGGGAGAATGTGAGCACACACTGGACACCAGTGCAGCACTGGACAATTGTACGGATTCTGCAAGCGGGAACCTCTCTTTACGTTGCTGGCTGCATTTGTTGACAAAGGAGTCTAGTTCAACATTACAAGGTGATGGGTCTAGTTTGGCTGTGCGTGTGATGATCGCTCTCATTTATTCAGTGGTGTGCGCTCTGGGGCTTGTAGGCAACTCTCTGGCGCTCTACCTGCTGCACTCACGTTACCGGCAGAAGCAGTCTTCTATCAACTGCTTTGTGATGGGTCTGGCTCTAACTGATGTGCAGTTCGTCCTAACCCTACCATTCTGGGCTGTAGACACGGCGTTGGACTTCCGCTGGCCATTCGGCAAAGTAATGTGCAAAATCATCAGCTCGGTCACCACGATGAACATGTACGCCAGTGTATTTTTCCTGACCGCCATGAGCGTGGCCAGGTACTATTCCATCGTGTCCTCGCTGAAGATGCACAGTCGCCGAGCAGCGGCGGCCGCGGCCAAGTGGATCAGCTTGGGCATTTGGATCGTGTCCCTGATAGCAACCCTCCCACATGCAGTTTATTCCACAATAGCCCAAGTTTCGACAGATGAGGAGCTGTGCATAGTCCGCTTCCCTGAAACCGGAAGCTGGGACCCGCAGTTGCTGCTAGGATTGTACCAGTTGCAAAAGGTCCTGCTTGGGTTTCTGATCCCACTGGTGGTGATCACCGTTTGCTATCTCTTACTTCTAAGAATTGTATTAAGCCGTAGGATTAGCGGCGTGGCCGGCTCCGAAAGTGAGCAGGGGCGGCTCAAGCGACGCTCGAAGGTTACCAAATCAGTTGTGATCGTCGTCCTGTCATTCTTTTTGTGTTGGTTGCCCAATCAGGCCCTGACTCTGTGGGGCGTCCTTATTAAGTTTGACCTGGTGCCCTTCAGCAAGGCCTTCTACAATGCCCAGGCATATGCTTTTCCACTAACTGTGTGCTTGGCCCACACAAACAGTTGCCTCAACCCAGTGCTTTACTGCCTGATCCGCCGTGAATTCCGGGCCGGACTCAAAGAGCTCCTGCTGAGGGCCACGCCGTCCTACCGAAGCCTCTCCCGGCTGCTCCCACGCAAGGCCAAAGTAGCCGAGGCACCTCCTGTACTGGTCCTCGTGCAGATGGATGTTTGAAAAAGCAGATCTTTCAAATTAATCCTTGTTTTTGATTGACAGGATGAAGCAGGTGTGAGGAGCGTCCTTTGGGAGCTGCCCCACTTTCCCTTCCGCTCGTTCAGAAACACTTGCGCACTTGTCTTTCTCAACTTCCACGTACCCACGTACCGACTGCTTTCACATGCACCTCCGGTCATCAGAGCCACCGGGGAATTCAGGACCCATTCACCCTTGTTTGCTTTGCTGCATATTGGTAGCATTGCTTAAGGATTTTTTCCTGAGACATCCTTCAAGGGAACGTGTTCCATGTATGTTTTTCAGGCTTTGAAAAAAGAAGAAAATAAAATGTAGAGATGTAGATGTTAAGGGTCTAGTCTTCTCTTATTTTATGAGATATTAAACAAAAATATGTGTAGGGGATCACTGGTTAAACCATCAATCAATACACTGTCAGTCATGATTTTACTTGCAGTTTTGTAGAATTTGATGAAGTTTCACACTTTGAGTTGTCTTTCACTGTATTTAAATCTTATATTGTACAAAAAACTAAACTAATAAAATACCTAACCATGTCGCTAACTAACAAAATGACAATTTTGTGAATTGCCATGGACCAGTCAAACTGTGCATGTGATAATTGTGATCATTTCAGTTTTGTTTTGAAAAATTCAATTTCACATAAAACTGTGTTTCTAAATCATTTAAATTAATATAACACCATATTTTATTAGAATTTATTAGACATACACCACAATAGAATACTATATTTGAGCCATTATGGGATAGTTCACTTAAAAAATAGCATTTTGTCAATTTTCCTCACCCTCCTATCTTTTCAAATTAACTTTTCAATTTATCAATTAAAATTTCCATGAAACATTAAATGAGATGTTTAGCAGAATGTTCAAGCTGCTCTCTTATTCACACTGTAAGCGGATGGAGTCCAGTTTTTAAAAAGGGGAAAAGCAACATAAAGCATTATAAACGACAGGACTCAAACACTATTTTCAAAGTATTTTTAACTAATACGAAACTTATGTGAGGAACGGCGTGAAATTTAAGTCAGAACACATTTAAAATCGCACCTGAGAGCAGTAGTCACCATTCACTTTCATTGTATGAAAAACAGCAGCTTGGGCATTTTACTATAAACCACTCCTTTTGTGTTACTTTGATGAAAAAAGTCAAACAGGTTTTGAAAGACATGAGGTGGAGTAAATAACAGAAAGTGCTTGCTGAAAGCTTTCTTATGTTGAATATATCCTTAGGGACTTAATCAATAAAATACAGCTTCGGCATTAAATATATTTGAAGGAATATACTGTGCAATAAATCATTTTTGGACTCTAAATCTCCATTCCTAAACCAAAAAATTAAATCTGAGATTAGTTATATGGTTTAATTGACAACAAAATATAAGGCAAAGTAAGAAGGTTAGCTCAATAATGACTTAATTTATTTACATTTGTCAGTTATTCTTTCATCCTACATGTATTCTTGCATCATTTCACAGTCAATACTTCCAATGCTGTTGTAGGCTTTAGTGATTAAGGACCATCTAATACACACACTTGCACATGCCTTGAACGCAGGGAGAATATCTTAGAGTAAATGGATTTTAGGCTGCATGGCATCATTAATCATTAGTCCTGGAATCTTCTGAAACTCTTTCAAGGACATTGCTCCTCTGACTGAACATTTTCAGATGAGACAGATCTGGACAAATTAAGCTACTTTCAATGGTTCATCTCCCCGATGAAAATAGCAGATCATGATTTAGGGATACTGGGCCAAGTTGTCACACTTTTTGACATTGGACATTTTTATCATTATTGTACAGGAAAAATGATACAGTTTATCAAACACATACTGACCTTTTAATTAATATTTCAATCACATTGGATAAATAAACAATATTTTCAGATAAATATATACTATATTTCATTCTGATATATATACATAAAAAGTTACTTAAAACACAAAAATAAAATCAAAATAAATCAAAATAACTATTGTCATTGGCAACAAATATTAATATTAAATTGTATACATTCATACCACTTACATGTGACAGCTTGCACCAATCTTTATGAGTTGACCCTCTTTGTTGTGAAAACACTCCTGTGACCGATGGAAACTGCTACATGTTCAAATATTAATCTATAACTTGTTAACTATAAATTATTATATAAAGAGTTCATATGTGGAAAAGAGAATCACCCCAGCTGTTTGTTTTCTTTCTAGGTGTTGAGGGCATGCAGATGAGCTGGTGTGAGAGACCATTAAAGAGCAAAACTAAAGACCTGTAAATGAACTCAACTGTGCTCTAGAATTACTTGAGGTGACATTTTGGCCCAATGTCAGAGTCAGTGTGCTTTGTCGTGAGTGTGTTGAAGCCCTGTGGGTGTGTTTTTATAAGTGTTATAATATAATGTAATGCGTAAAATATATATTCGATTTTGAACATTTTGCAAAAAGCTGTTTTGGACAAAAATAACCACATTTCACAAAAACAAGGTTGAAATTATGTTTTGAGGTGTAATTTATGTCAGTTTACACACCAAAAAGTAATCAAATAAACTTTTTGAAAAATATTTTTATAAACACAAAACTGCAGTCATATCAGCCTAATAACAATTTTCTGTGTAGATGACTACTATCTCTAAAATGACACTGGTTACTGTAAACTGCATCCACACCACTAGGTGTCACTATCAGTTCAAGTCAACTTTAGTAGACAGTGCAGCCAAGAAAGTCATATCATTTAAATCAATCTAATAAAACAAATATTTTGTTGATTACGTCCAGGGGCGCCACTAAGGGCATTAGTTAGGATGATTCTAAGGGCTCACACACTTTTGGAGCCCCCAGAAATCTGTTTATTAGCAGTAACAGTAGTAATGCAATATAAATTATAAATGCATCTACCAAAGAGTTACAAATAAAACAAAGTTATAGCTTATTTCTAAGTTCTGGCTAAATTAAGCCCCTCCCCACCCCCATTCACTGCATGGGTCTGTCCCAAGAGTCACTGAGTGACATCAGATGGTAAACCTTTTAAATTAGAGATGTCTTTGACGAAGATATAAGTCCAGCCATCAAAAGACCAAATATTTGTGAATAATTAAAAAAAATAATAAATTGACAAGCTTTTATGGATATTTAGCCCGAACAGGCCTTCGAGTCACTCATGTGACTGAAAACTATTGGTGCTTTTCCACTGCATGGTACGGCCCGGCTAGCCTCTAAATGTTTTGATGCTCAGCACCACTGGTTCGAAGCGCTGTCAATGCTTGGTAAAGCATTTTATCATGCCACTAAAGCTACTGGAGTCGCAATTTACCAGTTGCTGATTGCGATACAGATTTTGTCAAATAAAGTAAAAATCTCAACCACAGAATGTCTCTGTTCATGGTATATAAACACTCAATTCTATGTTTTTTTAAATATTGCCATGGTCACACTGAGCCAATATTTATTCTGATGACTTTCGTGTGACTGATCACGCTGTAGCTAGTATGAGTAGCCTAACAAAGTGCTTTCCCTGTACAGATTTAATAATAACTGACACTTCAAATCAACATTTAAATGTAGTCTTTAATAATGTCTGAAAATATATCAGTGAATAACCTGATACAAGTAACATGCTTTATGTCTTAAGTTCTCACTGTGCAGCAAACTGTTCATATGTATTTATATATAGGGCTATACAGCCTACTAGAGGTTACACCCTGATATTGCAGAAGATAAATGGTACATCATTTACAGGTTAATATTTTGTAAAATCCCATTAAAATAATACAAATATTAAAGAAAAAAAATATATTATTGAGCTACAATTACAAAAGCACAATTATATATTAATTCTTATTTAACGCTGTCTTAATTAATTTGTATGTTCATCTGTAAGTGTTTAGGCTTTTTAATATTAGGATTTTGTTCTCCATCACAGCCCTGCCCTACAACATCAAGCCCCACTACCAGATAAAATGTGAAAGACGGACTTACAGTCCCATTGTAATCATTAACATTTGAGCAAAACAATCCTAAAAAAAAGCATGCACTTAACTTTGAAGAAGACTCAAAAATAATGAACACTAGCTCCCCAAAGCAAAACCCGGATATGAGGTTGGAGATAATGGCTTTCTATTATTTTGACAGGGGCTACACACTCCAGGCATGGCTAATTGCATAGTGTGTTATTATGGGATGGATTGGTGGCACAGTTCCCTAGCAATGGGCATTTAAATTTTTCAGCTGTAGAAAAAAATCAGCACCAGCCCCTTGTTTGAGGGTAAATCCCCCTCCTTTTTGTAATTGAATTTTGCCTGCTGGACGTAAAATAAATGATTGATACATTTTTCTCTTTTGTGTTATTGACATTATGTTTCATTGTAGTTTTTGTCACACAAGCTCCTAAACATGGTATGTACACCTTTCAGATTTCAGATTTTAGTTTTTTTAATCCATTTTGCTTTCCTGCCGAGGGAGATAAAAATAGCACTCAATCATCAAAGTTTGTCTGCTCCATTTTCCTGTTGGATTTGTCAGAACACTAGGTGGCACATGTTTAGTTTAATGCTCTGTAAACAGAAATGAATCTGTCTGAATTGCAGTTTTGTCCAATTTGTTTCCAATTTATTCAGCTGAACTGAACAGAATATCAGAATAATAAAAAAGCATATGTACACATTGTCCCTGTCCCCCAAAATCTGTTGTCACCTTCCTGAATGACTAAGAACCTGTGGTACTGACCTCTATCATCATGAAGTGTTTTGAGTGGCTCATTAAAGACCACATCTGTTTTTTCTTGCCAGACACCATGTACTCTCTCCAGTTTGCACATAGGAAACTGATTACACCACTGCTCTAACTGTTCACAATGCCCTAACACGTGTGCAGATACTGTTTATTGATTACAGCTCTGTGTTTAACAACGTCATCCCATCAAAACTTATCACAAAGCTCAGCGATTTAGGACTGAACTCATATCTGCAGCTGGAGAATGGACTTTCTGTCTTGCAGACCCCAAGTGGTTCTAATCCATTTCTAATCCACACTGACCCTGAGCATAGGAGTCCCACAGGGCTGTGTTCTCAGCCCCCTCCTATACTCTCTGTTTTCACACAACTCTACTCCCAAACACAGTTCCAATATCATCTTTAAGTTTGCTGATGACACATCAATCCTAGGTCTCATCACAAATGGAGATAAGACAGCCTACAGAGATGAGGTGAGAGCGTTCCTTGGTGTGCACCTCTCCGATGACCTTTCCTGGTCTCTGCACACCACATCTGTAGTTAAATCAACATCTACATCAAACTTTTACAGATGTACCATTGAGATCATCCTGAAGGGGTGCCTTACTGTATGGCCGGGGTGCCCAAACTCAGTCCTGGAGGGCCACTGTCATGAAGAGTTTAGCTTCAACCCTAATTAAACACACATGAACAAGCTAATCGAGCTCTTACTTGGCATACTAGAAACTTCCAGGCTGGTATGTTGAGACAAGTTGGAGCTAAACTCTGCAGGACACCGGCCCTCCAGGACCCAGTTTGGACACCCCTGTTGTATGGAATAGCAGCTACTCACTGCTCAACCGCAAGCCCCTTCAGAGAGCTGTGAAAGCAGCTGAAGTCATCAACAAACTTCCATCCCTACAGGACATTTTTCATTGGCGATATTTGAGGAAGGCCCGAAAAATCACAACCTACCCTAGTCACCGAGCACACTGTTTTTCAAACTGTTATCAAACTGGCATCAGGCAGGCAATACTGGAGCATTCAATCCAGAACCAGCAGGCTGAAAAACAGCTTCTACCTGCAGGTTATCAGAACCCTTAATAAACTGCAAAGCTGTCTCTAAAACTGCACTGTTATCCCCCTTCATATCATATCAAAGAAAATAAAAACATCATGTCATTTGAATCTTGCATACTTTGCACAACTACATTATATACCTCAAAGCAAAGTCTCCACCTCATTATTCTACATTTACATAACTTAAACTTTTGTCTTGCTTCCCCCTTTATCATTTGTTTCTGTTGTTATTCTTGTACTGCTGTAGATTGCCTAAGCCTTGCAAAAAGCATTTCAATGTACATTCTGTCACTGACGCTATATGACAAATAAAACTTGAAACTAAACTATAGAGAGAGAGATCCATCTCAACCCCCAGACAAATAAATAGATCCCAGTGGGATCTATTCAAGAAGATAGAGCCATTCTCTTCAGAGACCCAGATGGCTTTGACATAAGTGGATCACGTGAAAGAGATCTGTCAGGTGAAGCTCAGCAGGACTGCCCTTTTCACAGATACTCAAAGTCACTCAAAAATCAAGATGCAACTCGGTGCTACTTAGCTTTCCAACCAAGAGGTGTCAATGATAAATGCTATCTGCCGTGACCCAGCCTAATGCACTCCATGGCAGCCTTTTCACAGTCTTGATTATTTGGCGAGGTGGTAGATATTACTGTAAAGTATCTTGAATGCTGTATCTCTCCCTCGGCTGTCGCACATGCACAAGTGAAGTCCAAAACCACCAGAAGTCGAGGAAGAAATTGAATCACTTACTCTCAGCTCAAATAATGAGCTCATCTCCATATTTATTAGGATACTGACCAAGCGAAGACCTCGGCATTCAATTATGTGTATTATTCTCAAATATGTTCCCATAAACTCTTTTTATTTCCAATGTAACACAAATGCACGGCAGTCGCTATTCCCTCCCTAGATTTCTCAAGGGCACTGATAGGAACTTTGATGTGGCTTGAAATGAAAACCTCAACAGATTTCAAATAAGTATAGCAAGAAGCTCCTTTCTCCCACACACACCAACTTATTCTGGCTGAGTGGGAGAGAAGCCATGATCAACCAAAACATGAGGGCACTGTGACTCAGAAAGCTTTTCTAGTGCCAATGATTTCGGGCAGCTTTATTCTCCTGAATACATCCGTATCTAAAAACAAGCTTTCATCAGAGTGCGTCTGATAGTCTGATGATATAAAATGGTGAAATAACGAATGGAGGAGGAGGATGGAGTGATATTCCTCAGCTCTGTATATTTTTGCTTTTTTTTCAAGATGTAGGCTCACAATGGCGATGTGTCAGTAAGGCATGTCCAGGAAGACTCGTTCAATCAATCACCACTCCAACAAACAGTCCAAAAATCCCCAAAACAAGATGCTATGGGTAGCCTTATATATATACCAAATATTTGTTTGTATGCAATGCAATTTATGGAAGATAAGGACTGTTTCCTGAACTAGTAACCCACAATGCATTTGAGGCACAAATGCTATATCTTATGAATTGGGGCAGTTCTAACTTTGCAAGGACAGTCTTTCGCTTCTGACTCACAGCCTGTAAGTACGTTTTTATATTAAAAAAAATTTGCCACTGATGATTCAAATGTGAGTTTTGAGCGAATTGCCTCGATAACGTAGAGTATTGAAAAACATCTCATCAATCTGAGTCTGCTCTCTATAGCTCTTGTGGTACTGTAATACACCAGTTGGTCTGCACAGTCTGTCCGCGTCAAGTCGAACACACCAACTAGTTTACACCGGTTACACTCAGAGATCTGATGCACATGTAAGGTTGTAGTGTGAATGCATCCCTGCCCCCCTTGATGTAAGGCTACATTTACACTGGTGGTTTTTTGTTTTAATATGAAAACAATCCTCGTTATACTGACAATTCCATGGGTTTCAAGCCATCTTTCCACTTTCTCCAACAAGTGACAAGCAACAGACTGGAAGACATTCATTTCCAATGGAGAGATGTCTGTTTATTCATACTACATTAATGAAATCATTAGTTATGTGACCCTTCATGCAAACTGTAGCATCATGCTACATAAGACAATAAATAAAATTTATATTTCGCTTTTACTTAAAACTCACTTTTAAACCAACATTTGGTGTTTTTGTAATAACTTCAGAATGCAGTCGAATGTCTCTTTGGGCCATGTAATGCTGCTTAAAATAAATATGTTATTACCTCTGAGTCAGAGCAGTGATCATGGAAGAGAGAACACAGGCAGACAGAGCTGGAAGCGGCTAATGTTCATCAGTAAATCAGTGGAAAATAAATAAAAATCATGATTCTGATGTCTGAGCAATGCATTTGCTAGACTATTTGAGCAAGACTATTTGAGCTTTATTTAAACTATTTGCACTGATTTATTGCGTATGTTACATTTTGTTATTTTGTTCAGTGGCTCAGGAGAAGAGTTTTCGAGTTTGTATAAAAAAATAAATTCATATAATGTAAGTAATCAAATTGATTTCATAAAATTGGTATCGAAAAAAGTATTGTTCAGGAACTGGTATCGAAGTCAAGGTAACAGTATTGATATCATTATCAAACATTTTTTAATGATACCCAGCCCTAAAACCACCTAATCAGAATCAGAATCAGAATGAGCTTTATTGCCAGGTATGTTCACACATACGAGGAATTTGTTTTTGTGACAGAAGCTCCGCAGTGCAACATAATGATAGTGACAGAACAAAAAACACAAAATGGAATAAATAAAAATAAAAAATAAAAATAGGTAGATAAGGAACGAAAATATACAAATTGACAATGTATGGCAGGTATATTACAATTAGCATTATGTATGTACAGGTATATTATGTGCAAATAATTTAAGTGTACGCTAAGTATGTGTGTTAGATAAATAAGTGTATGTATACATAAATATAAATAGTGTATATTGTGTGTTCCACAGTTTTTATCAATTGTTCATTAGATGAATTGCCTGAGGGAAGAAACTGTTCCTGTGTCTGGTCGTTCTGGTGCTCAGTGCTCTGTAGCGTCCACCAGATGGCAACAGTTCAAAGAGGGAGTGTGCTGGATGTGAGGGGTGTTAATAACCCATAGCAGATTTATACAGGTGGAGCTGGGGAAGGTTGAGGGCTGTGAACTGCTCTAGTGAATGCTAACCCGCCATTTAAATGTAAAGCAGCGAGCACATTGGTGTGCATGCATTATGAACCAATCAGCGTGCGCCAAGTAGTTTAATGCTGTGAATATCATGAGTTTGCATTAAGGACCCATCAGCCTGCGCCATCTGAAGCTTTGTGATAGAACATGGCATTTAATTTGGGGATGTATATATATTATATATATATATTTAGTACCTTTCCATTGTCAAATTGACATTAGACCATCCACAAGGGTCAACAATGAGACATTACATTTTTGTGTGTAAAAGACATCTGCGAAATTACTTTAGCGTCATTAGGTTCATAATTAATGTATTAACTCTAGCCTGTTTGGCCAAGCAGCGGGAAGGTGACCTTTTTTGTCTGCCCTCGGCGTCGATAATGATCGTGTCCAGCAGAAAGACAATAATGGGGCTGAAATATCACCCAGCGTCCCTGCCTTATCTTCGTCTCTCACCATGCTATGAGTCAAAAGCAAAAGTCACCATCAGCAGAGACAGCATTGCCTTCAGCCTGCACGAAGGATATCAGGCCTGTTTAAGTCAGGAGAGAGAATACAAACCCAAGCAAAGCTGGCACTCCTGTGGCGACCTCGTATCTCTCTGCATTATTCAAGTTGTAAATGGCTAGTCTGGTGCTTTGTGTGATTACTTGACCTCTGGGCTCATGCCAGCAGGGAGCGAATCTTATTATGTTAGCGCGAACAATCCGGCGGAAACGACAGTGGGTGGAAAGTTGGTACACATCAGGTTGATTAACTTTGACTTGTTGAGAACGTTTTGCGGTGCTGAAGTGTTCAGCTGGTATAATCACATAGTACAATATGGTGAATCAATGAATTTATAGACTGGAGGAGTGGAGCTTGAATAACATATACCACACTAGCGACTAGCATGCAGGATGCTGTGTCAACATCACACTGAATATAAGTACTGTTTAAGTACTTACTGTATGAGTAATGTTCTGTATTTATTTATGCCTACACACTGAAATGGGGAAAAATACCTGTAGAAACTTCTGTAATCTAAATCTAAATATATATATTTTACCTACTTTTTTTTAAACCTATGTTTCTCATTCACCAATACTGTCATAAAGAGCAAGCAGTCAGTAACTAAGTCTCACACAGCATTAGTTCTTGATTTATGGAGCTGACAAAATGAAAATAAGGAAGGAAACTAGTTATTTAATTGAGAAACTGCTCAACAGATTTGGCAAGAGTCAATCCCCTCATGAATCAGACTTCACTGGTCAAGCTGTGCATTTTAAATCACTTAAGCTCAAAGTATACTTCAGTTTTTTGATGCATATTCAAACGTGTGCGTACAGTCAAATGTGTACCCTTTCAAAGTGTACTTCAATTGATTGCATACCTGAACACAGGAGGTCAACACATGCATCTAGAAAGTTTTTATCTTTGTCCAGTGTCTGCTCTAATATTCTCTAGTAGGAAGCACACCTCCCCAAAAATGTAACTACACCGCCTTTTTTTAAATTCAGAAGTTCAATGAAGAACATGGCTCCAACTCTAACATATTCTGCTCAGTTTCAGTCCCTGTCAAAACAGCGGCGAAGAAACTCAACACGGGAATATGGAAACCCCGCTGCCAACTAAAAAAAACAAAACAAAAACCCCTTGCTATGTGTACATAGCGACACAGCACTTATATATTGTTACTCCTTTGTTAGTTCGATTGCTTGATTGTTGTCCTCATTTGTAAGTCGCTTTGGATAAAAGCATCGGCTAAATTATTAAATGTAATTGTACATTTTTCAGTGGTGTAGTTGGAGAGCAACGCAGACAGAACACAGAAGTATAAATGTGCACAACGGCATAGGCTACGGTGTTCCCTCGACCCCAAGGTATAAAAGAGCTTTTACAAAATAGGATGGTAATTGTACTATTCTGGTGACAAAAGTTGTATCACACTCACTGTACGCAGATCCTTGCGTATGCATAAAAACCAAAGTACTGCTCATCTGGTACTCATTATCCATAGCTGCCCCCATGCAAACAATGGGAAAGTAATCGGTGTTGATAGAGTGTTGCGATCAGACAACTCTGTATGTATGTACTGTACATGTGGAAGAATTGAAAATAAAGCAGACTTGACTTGATTTGAGAATATGAAAAAGCCGTGGAGAGTGCACACCACATTTTTTATTTAGTTTGGACACCTGTAAGTATAACATTTAAAACGGTCTCTCCCTGTTGTTAAATTAGCCCCATGTTTCATTTATTTCTTTTTTAAATCCCTGCAGTCTTATATGATATGAAATTCTGTACTGAAAATGAGTGGAAAAATTAGGAAATGACATCTCTGCCTTGAACGTCTAGAAGACGCAAGCAGAAGCAGAAGCTCGAGCTGTCAGAGGAATGCATTTCCATATATTTGATCAGGCATGGCCAAGACAGCATGACCCCCAAGTTTAATCTACTATGCTTGCACCAACGTCAAATTGAGTGCCAGATCCTCTTTGACCTACAGAAGTCTGCAAACCCAACCATCTCATTCCCAGCACTTTATCTTATTTTTACTAAAAAAAAAAAAAAAGAAGGTTAAAGAGACTGTTCATTTAGAATGATGAGTCTGTTTGGTCTTTGCCTGAAATCACAATGTCTGAAATTTCTATCTCCTCTTTGCCCTCTACAATAAATGACTTATTTCAATAAGCTTTGTTAGCCCTGTAATCTAATGCTTATCTAAGTTGTGAAAATGTAGCAAATACATGAGACCCCATCATTTAATGTTTTTATCTCCTGATGGTGCAATTGATTGCTCAACTGTATTTCAAAGTCCAGAGTCAGAGGATCCACTGCTAGCAAAAGAGCTTCTCTGTGGGATGAACTGTTTTAACTGTACTTTTTAATGGTCTTTTAAAGGGATAATTCCCCTAAAAATGAAATTCTATTATTAATTACTCCCCTATTGAAGTTTCAAACCAACAAGACACAAAGAAAAGAATGTGCTTGATGCTCAAAACAGATCGAAAACAGTTCAGTTTATAAAACTTGTCTATGTCACGATAATTAGATGGAGTGCCCATGAACTTCAGCAGAGAGCACTCCACTCAGGACCATTCCACCCATCAACCACCAGATCACTTGAACACTAGCACCTCTCATACTGTTGCACCACAACCGAACTACATTCCCCATGAGTCACTGCATTACAATCACCTTGCCACACCTGCACCTCATTCATCAGCCAATTTCCTTGCCACACCTGCACACTCACTCTCACTCACAGCGAAGTCTTGTTTAGCCTGTCTGACATTTCCGAGGTTTTTTTTCTAGTGTTTTTTCTTCCTGTGTATGATCTTAGATTGTTTAAACTGACTCTGATTCTCTGCTGCCTACCCTGATCTCTGCTCGTTACCGTTTATGATTCTGGATATCCCTAACATACCTGACGCCGTTCCTGATTTCTGCCTGTATGACCATTCTCTTAATAAAGTTTCTGCACATGGATCCGAACGCCTCTGACTCCTTGTTACAGTCTAAATGATTCATTCACAACTTGCACTGATCTGTATCTTGAGTTCACTTCACTTACAGTCCTATGGGCTGTTCACACTGAACATGTTTTTCCTTTCCACTTTGATGCATTTCCATTGTTTTTCTACATAAACATGCACTAGCTTGATGAACGTGTTGATGAACAGATATAAAAACTTGGTATCTATACCTTAAATTCTGTTGCATTTCTATTGTTTTTCTATGTAAACATGCACTAGATGGACGAGTTTGACTGTTGTGTTAAAATTTTGCTTATTTTGCAGCCTCTCATCGTTCTCACACAAAACTATAAAAAACACTGCACTCAAGTTTTTTTTGCATTCCACTGCCCCGTGCCTCACAGTTTTAAAACGAATCAAAAAGTCGTTTTTGCATTCGACTGCACTGTATTAAATGTATTTTATATAAACATTTACAAGGCAGAAATGTTTGACTGTTGTTTTTGTGTCTTGTGTATTTTGCAGTGTCTCACGCACAACACTGTTATACAAACGTGACACCAGTTAAAAGTAGTTGACTTTTTAAAAAACATGTAAACATGCACTAGAACCTGTTCGACCATTGCGTTTACGTCTCTTAAAGTGTCTCGCGCATGACACTAAAAACATCGTAAAAACACGTTCCTCAAGTTAAAAAAGATTCAATATTTAAAAAAATGCATCTGTGGACCTTGCATTTTTTTATTATTTATTTTACCTGCTCTGCATCTCATGGTTTTTAAATGCAAAAACACATCCTGCGTGAATCCATCCTTAGTGATCTTGAGCTTTCATGTTTACGTTTCTTAGTATAACTTATATGTACAAGTCTATGCTTCACATTATGGCTAGGGTTAGGGCTGTTTTAGAAATTATATTTTTACTTTGACATCTATCATCTTCAGATGATCTGCTTTTCTGGTGTAAGTCCACTATCCATTGATCAAGATATGAAAAGATGTTTTCAGTCAATGTGTTGTTAATATTTTATCACAGTGAATAATTTATGAATTATGCATGGCCCATGCTCAGAATGTCCTAAATTGTGTCTGTCAGATGATTCATGATATGCATAAATGTAGGACACAATCTAGTGTACTGAAACTAACATAAGATAAACAAATATATAGAGTAATGGACCATCTCATGCTTGATAGAGAATAACATGGTTGAGGTTCTGCTGGTGACAACAGAATAAGAATTTCATAAGACTGAAATTGTTGCGACATAGTCATTCAATCTAGCCATTTTACCATCCATTGGAGAGAATAAATTCCATCATCACGAAAGGAGTATATAAGGTAATAAGTGTAGAGTTTAAGTGTAGAGGAATGTCAAATTTAAATTAATGGTCTATGGAAAACAAACTCAAATGGAATATCATACTGTATGGCTAAATAGTAACTTAGCCAAAACGAATACTCCCATTTACTTGTTCAATGGAATAGAGATGCTTGAGATGATGTTTTAGTACGCAAAAACTAAAAAATCTTGCTGCTTGTTCAGGTTACTTAATAAAAGTAACCTTTTTTTGTGGAACATTTAGAAACATTAACATAATCGAACATTTAGAAACAACATAATTGCATTTCATGCAATCCACTTAAATTTGTAAAATAAAAGCTTACTTAATCCAGTTGTAATGGAACTGCATTAGTAATTTCTGTTGGCACAAACTGCAACTCAGCAGGGCATTGCCAGCTCCCAGAATGCTTTGCACGTAAAAGGATGGGAAGCGTAAATGTGGAAATTAAATGTTATTTGATGTGTTTTTAAACTAGATGTAAAAAGGGACCTGGAAACTTAATAATGTTGAATGTTATTATGTTGGTTACCATTGAGGTGATGAGGCGAGCATTCAATACATGCATATTTATATGATCTCATATATGAATTAAATAAATGATGATTTGTTTTGTGGTTGCACATGCAGCGAGGGGTTTTATATTAGACATTTTACATTAAATATTCACATAAACTTCTTTATAAAATCATAATTGATTTGTATATATTTTATTTAAATAAATATATCATATAAATTATATATTTTTATTGTAAAGTTTACATATATAAAAGTATTAATAGTTTTTATAATTTAGATAATAAAGTAATAATAATGTATTAATTGTATTTAAATAATTCGATTTGATGTAATTTAAAAAAACATGACATGTAGAGCCTCTTACAAATATATATATATATATATATATACTCCATTTTACCGTTAATAATTTACAATAACAATTAATAATTGCACACCTCATGAAAAAAAAAGGAAAAACTCTCATCTCTGGTCCCATGTGTTAGTTTTCAATGTGGATTTAGAAGGAACATGAAAAGACATGGCGAGGAAGTAAAAAGAGAAAGTTAAAAGAGTGCTGGAGAGAACGCCGGGTCTCTTGGGAAAAGAAAAGGGGGCAGAGATGTATAGCGTCTGGATGGATGCTTAGCAAAGAAAAAAGATTAGAGCAAAAAGGATAAAAAGCAACAACAACAGAGCCGCATTCATTTTCTTAATGGTGCCTGAGCATCTGACCCAGGGCAAAGCTGTTGGGGGTTTCAGGGGAACCAATGCTGATGTACCCCATCCTTCCCTTGTCACTTTTGCAGGACATCACATCAGCGGTGGCGGTTAACCTTTTCGGCGTGTCTAAAGGGAGCAGAGGTTGAAGCTCAGGACGGATGCAGACAGAAGACTTTAATTATGCCCTGATTAAATGGGAGTCTTACTGCCACGATGGCGTTCTCTCGTTGCCTCCTTAACCTTCGATACTTAATCAGCAGCTGTCAGGGAGCCTGTGGATCAAAGACACGGCAATTTATCAACAGCAGCACATGGCCTCCCCACAGGTCAGACCTGCGTGGAACCATCGGACCCCCTCGGTTCCACACAAACAGTCCCCTCCAAAAAAAAGCAACAAAAAAACTGGGGTTATTACGGATAATGGATTCCAGCGGCACAATGAAACTAAGTGTGCCAACAAGCTGTCATTCATGTTTGCTGAGTAAACGACATCTCATCTGCTCTGATAACACAATGGAGGCCCATGGATGGCGCACTGATTACATTAGCCAGAGAAAAGGATGCTCGAAAGTGTGCTGTAACTCGCCAGATTTATGTGTGCATGTACCTGTGTGAGAGTGATGATTGCTATTCATTGTAATGTAGTGCCTTGTCCTTGACAGCCCTCTTAAGAGATTGCAGTTGAGCTCCCAGAGGGCAGCGCTGAGGATGAGGATTTCGCTCCAACAGAACGGGTGCAAATTGAATCTGCTGGCAACGATTAGCGATGGAGCGGGCAAGATGCACTTTGGCTGTGTCCCTTTTCCTGATGAAATGTGCCTTTGAAGTTTACCTGACACACTAGTTTGTGACCGGAGGATAAAATGGCTCGAATGGACTTCTGAAAAATATACTGCTGAGCAGGAGTTTCAACAAAGAAAAGTATTCAGTGGAAACAAACATCATTTAATATTGATTCGCCTTCTTCAAGGACAAGCATGCCTACAGATTAGGCTTCCTAAAGCATTTGAACAAAGTTTAGGTCTAGAAAACATTTGTTTTATATAGGAATCTGACTTCATGACTTTCCAAATAAGGATTTTTTTTTTTTTTTTTTTTTTGCAGTGATGCCATAGAAGAACCATTTTAGGTTCCACAAAGAACCTTAAAGTGAACAGTTCTTTTGTCCAATAGAAAAGTTTTATTGATGATAAAGGTTCTTCATGGAAGAAACGCTTGATTTTAGAAATGCTAAAATAAAAAAAAAATGCTTTTTTTCTTCGTGATTCTTGTGATGTACATCATGTACAATCAGATTAAAGCTGCGGTAGATAACTTTTGATGCTCTAGCGGTTAATAAACAGAACTGCTTGCGTCTTGCGGATGGACATTGTAGCCGGAGCTACTTCTCTCTGTTTATGTCTATGATGAATCACAAAGGTACTGGGTTACTCCGCTGCGGTACCCCCGAAGCAATCTAAAATAGTCTGAATATAAACACTTATTTTAGATGTACCCTAATGATTCAGAACAGAATAAAAACACGGTTTGAAAAATGGATTCATGGTGTACTCGCTTATTATATACATATACATTTTGTATACTTTGAACTCAAAAAAAAGTTACGGACCGCATCTCTGATTGGTTGTTACTTACTGGGAGCGGTAAGAGAAATAACCAATCAGAGCTGCGGTCCGTAACTTTTTTTTGTGTTCAAAGTATACAAAATGTATATAATAAGCGAGTACACCATGAATCCATTTTCCCCCAGCCAGCAATGACATGTTGGGCCCAGATGGGTTAAGTACGGGTTCCATGTTTACAGTGTGGGCATGGGCTTTGGCTGGGTGAAATCAGTGGGTCCCATGTAGGTTTTGTAGAATGAGTCCCACATTGGAAGCCCATATGAGCTAATTGCATGGGCCCCATAAGGGACAGGCATGGGCCAATTGGGCATGGGTTTGAACTGGGAACGGATATATGGGGCTTGAATGGCATATTTATGGGCCAAGTGGGCATGGGTTTGAACTGGGAACGCATATATGGGTCTTGAATGGCATATTTATGGGCCAAGTGGGCATGGGTTTGAACTGGGAACGCATATATGGGTTTTGAATGGCATATTTATGGGCCAAATGGGCATGGGTTTGAACTGGGAACGCATATATGGGTCTTGAATGGCATATTTATGGGCCAAGTGGGCATGGGTTTGAGCTGGGAACGCATATATGGGTCTTGAATGGCATATTTATGGGCCAAGTGGGCATGGGTTTGAACTGGGAACGCATATATGGGTCTTGAATGGCATATTTATGGGCCAAGTGGGCATGGGTTTGAACTGGGAACGCATATATGGGTCTTGAATGGCATATTTATGGGCCAAGTGGGCATGGGTTTGAACTGGGAACGCAAATATGGGTCTTGAATGGCATATTTATGGGCCAAGTGGGCATGGGTTTGAACTGGGAACACATATATGGGTCTTGAATGGCATATTTATGGGCCAAGTGGGCATGGGTTTGAACTGGGAACACATATATGGGTCTTGAATGGCATATTTATGGGCCAAGTGGACATGGGTTTGAACTGGGAACACATATATGGTTCTTGAATGGCATATTTATGGACCAAGTGGGCATGGGTTTGAACTGGGAACACATATATGGGTCTTGAATGGCATATTTATGTGCTAAGTTGGGTTTGAACTGGGAGCACATGGGTCCTGCATGGCAGAGGCGCAAAGTAACTATGTAGGCCTATTGAGAGTGTAATTACTTACTGTACAATTTTTAGTAACTTGTAGTAACTCTACATGTAGGCTAATCAAGCATGTTGAGATTGAGTAATTGTAACTCAATACATTTCAAGTCACGCTAGTCACCAAAGAACAAACATTGCATACATGTAGATATTTTGCCAAAACAATCCATCAGTCATTTTTGTTAGTCGTGCAGAAAATTAAAAATGTCACTTCCCAAAAATGTAAAACACATAAAAATAGGTCAAAGTTTACGCTGTGCTGAATTATGCTGATTAGTGGACTCCCAGAAAGGTTGCAGGCCTACAGTAACACTTCAAATAATAGCCCAGTCCCAGACGCCTGTCCCTTGGGGCAGAAACACATATTTAGACAACTAGGGATGCTCGATATTATCGGCCGATATTGGCTTTAAAATTCAATATCTGTAAATATTGGTATCGGTTTAAAGATACTTACAGAGCCCACTTTAAGCCCATAGGGGCATTCACAGTTGAATCCTGGTGCAAGCCCACTTTACACCCCTGTAGGCAGGTGGGGCCCAAATGGGTCTGACATGAATTACCCAGTTAAGACCCACATAAGACCCTTACAGGTCCCACTTAAAACCCATCTTGGCATCCACGGCTGGCCCCCGTGTGGATCCGTGGTAAAAGCCCATTTTTAAACACCCTTTAAGCAGGTGGGGCCCAAATGGGTCTGGCATGAATTGCCCAATTAAGACCCATGCAGTACCCTTACAGGTCCCACTTTTAGTACGTCTGGGCTTCCACGGCTTGCCCCAATGTGGATCCCGGGTGCAAGCCCATAATGGGGCCCACATTTGCCGCCCATGAAGCCCTCATCTGGGCCCCACAAGTCATTGCTGCTTGGGTAGGGTACATCTATAATAAGAGTTTATATTCAGACTATTTTAGATTGATTTGGGGGTACCACAGCGGAGTAACCCAGTACCGTTGTGATTCTTCATAAAATAGATAGTGTGAAATGTAATTTCATGCCGTTTTTGGGAGTTTTGCTACTGTGCTTTATCTATCAAGGCTTAATAGACTTAATAGATAATGAGCATTTATTGTACATTACATGAATTTATTATGTTGCTCTGCAGTTTTTATTTTATATTGTTAGTCAAACAAACAAACAAAAAAACAAACATAAAAATCTCTAACTCAATTCCTGGATGGCCAGAGCGAGAGCCCTAAGGAAATTTAGATTCAACCCTAATTAAACACACCTTATCCAACAAATCAAGTCCTTCAGGCCTATTTGAAAATGAGATGGTATGTGAGTTGTCAGTAAACTCTGCTGCGCTCCACCCCTCCAGGAATGGAGTTTGACACCACTGCAATAGAGAGTGAAGCTGCCAGAAGCTAAATACCTTATTCGTAAAGGTGTGAATAATGACTTCAAAACGGATGTAGAAAATACTTCAAGGGCTAGTTCACACACACACACACACACACACACACACACACACACACACACACACACACACACACAAAATAGTTTTTTTGAAGATATTTTGAAGAATGTTCATAACCAAACAGTTGATGGTAGCCATTGACTTCTATAGTATTGGAGAAATAATATGGAAATCAATGGGTACCATCACCTGTCAACATATTAAATATGATACCATTTTCTACTTTTTAATGGTTTTAACAGTAAACCCTAAATAGTGACCCTAAAGAGAAATTTCTTTCTAAAATGAAGTCAGAAAGGCAGAAAAGGTGCCTAATGTTGTACGCCGTCAATTATATCAAATATCCCCCACCCCCTAGTTTACCTTAAGCTTGCAATTAAAATTATACAAAATATGCATTGAAATATATACACTACCGTTCAAATGTTTGGGGTCAGCTAGATGATTTTTATTTTTTTGGAAAGAGATATTTGAACTTTTATTCAGCAAGGACACATTAAGCAAAGTGACAGTTATGACAACTTGATGGTAAAATTTAACTCTTTGGAAAGCTTAATAACCTTTCCTTGCCACCAGTGTGCAGGTCTTCGAGTCATTAAGAAAAGTATTGAACTGTTTACCGTCTTTAAATGTGAATTCCTCAGAAATCTGAGAGAATAGATGCCGCTGGCTGTTTGGATCTCCGTCTGCCTCTCTCTACACAACCCAAGGCCTTTTACATCACATTTTGTCAAAACCAAGAGGCTGCTGAATATTGTTTAATAGCAGCTGGAAACTACTTGAACTTGAACTATCTGTAGGAGTATTTTGAAAGAATCTTCATGTGACTGCTCATGCCTTTCGGCAACAATTAATTTTCACAATTTTGAGGATGAGGGTGTAGGATTTTGTCTCCTTGTGCCACCTGTCAGCTGAGGTCTGCCAATAACCACACACAGTTTCAAGACTGATGCATCACACAAAACTTGTATTAACAGCCAGGAAATCCATGATAAACAATCGTAAGCCAGTTGGCACTTGTAAACTGAAATCGAATGCTCCGAGGGGCATGCAACACTCCCTCGCTGCACTCCGATGAATTTATGAGTCTGATCTGACTGGCAAAAGAATCTAGTCTCTTATGATAGCACTTCAGCTCCGATCTACTTCAGTCATTTAAAATGCCATACCACCGACCCAAAAAATGGCTTTATGGCTTTCATGGTAACTCTGGAACAGTTTTAATGACAAAAAAATACACTAAAGCTAGTGGTACAAGAGAATTTTAATTATTGTTATCTAAAACAAAACAAAAAATAAAAACTTTTCTGGAATAAGATAAGATAAAATAGTGCATCATCCAGATCATCATTCAGCCTTCGGTTAACATGAAAGAAAAAAAGAGCACTGAATAGTGTTAGTCAAACAGATTTGATAGTTAATCAGCAGTTGTTTTTTATCAACTAGTTTGTCAAATATGTTTAAATCATTACTGCATCTGAGGCCTAGGGGATATGACAATACATATCATGACAGTGATATAAAGAGTGAATCCGCTTAGCTTTTTCTAAATCGTTTACATAGATAGGCCTATCGGGGTAAGCAAACATATCCATGCAGCCTTTAATGAGCAGGAATATTTGGACCGCTGGAACGAGTGGAAAAAGAAGCATGAGTGAATGAGCAATAGAATGTGATGTGCTTGCTGCAGAGTGGAACTTCAAAAAGTAGGCCTACACTTTTGACTTAAAGACCTGTTCACACGGGGATGTGTAACCCAAGACAATGAAATATCAGTCTACAATAAAAACAACTTTGCTTTTTACTGAATCCAAAGGAAATGACAAAAGATAATGAAGTACGTTTAGGCAGAGCAGCCTGCAGACCATCTGGCACCGATAAAACTGTCTCACATCTACAGTAAAGGGATATCTGGAAAGCCTCCCTCTTTTTTTGTCATATCAGGCGAGTTATCAGTGTTACCGCGGCTGCACGAGGCCCAACATATAGATCCACTGATGGCTTTCTGATAGACTCATACACAGCAGAGGATGCCAAATCTCAAAATTAAAATACTGTACATTATAATGTTGTGACGCCTTAATGTACTTGTAACAATTAAAACAGCTGGCTTTCATTTTTAACCATTATTTTGAAATAAAGATATAAAGTCCTTTTTTTGGTGATCTACCCCTCGTAATCTACACTGTAAATACGGATTGTTTTACATAAAAAAGGATTGGATTATTGGAGTACATACAATTTTACTCTTTCTGCTTCAGAATTTCATGTTTAATTCAATGTGTTAACTGATTCTTTGTAATCCTTTGTGAAATTTACTAGCAATATCTGAGTGAGAAATGGTTTGCATATGTTTTTCAGTGCACATAGAGAGTTTTGCTTTTAATTTGTTTAGATTAAATAGTAAAAAATACTATAAAAATATCAATTATAACTAATTTGTATTTTTTTTTTTATAAAATGTATATTGCTAATTAATAGTATAATCAAATATAATATAGGATCATATAATATAAATTGTTATTAAACTATTTATGTTAATTATAAAGTCCTATTTTAGTGCATTAATGCAATGTAAATCTGAAAGCACCATTGTTTTGTATTTTATAAACTAGTTTTTTGGTGATGTAACTGTTGTAATCCACACAGGGGGTTAGATTATGCGGGATGCTGAAGTTTTGGCTGTGCCTGAGACAGAGAGACACAGCGAGTGACAGAGAGAGAAGCGGAAATGTATATGTCTCTTTTTATCTAATGTGTCAAAAAATAGTCTGCATGTTATTTGTCAGCGAGCCGGGGAACTTTAACAGGAACAGTGGCTGGAACAGATTGCATGCTTCGATAATTGCATCGCACTTGTGCCGTTCAAAAGTTTTCTCAACAGTTTGCCACACTGACAAACTACAACTTTATTTCTGAAGTAGAAACAATGTTACAGCGCAATAAGATGTTACGCAACACAAAATCTTTTAAAACAGCTTGAAGTCAGTTGCCATGTCTGAAATATCTAGGTGTCATTCAAATTCACTATGTAATTATGGGTCAAAGGCCACAACATTCTGAAAACCACAGCTTATATCTGGAATTAATGTAGAATGGCTTAATTAAATTTGGGAATTTTAACTCAACAGATGTAAGCTTGATTAAGTTGCCGCTCACGGAGCTTTTTAGAAGCGAGTGCTCTTCACCCTTTTAACAAATTCAATTAAATAAAGCAAATTAATATACATAAATCATATATCAATATGTCTGGTTTGTTTTCACCCTCTAGCATTTAATTCCACTAAAGGTAGAGCAATAAATTAGAGTTCTGAAAGTTCAAACAACTTTCAATGTCAATTGAAAGTCGCGTCGGTCCTGTCAATAGTCACCGGATGGCTGTCAAATTCCTTTGAGGACTGTCAATCAAGCTTGAGGATTGTCTGGATGGGCTGACAGAGACCAGAAAGAGAGGTGTTTGCCAGAAAGACGTTCAAAATTTCCGATTTTTTGCCCTACTTCTCAACTTACCTCATGCATATGCAAATAAACCCTGAAAGCCAAAAACAAAGCCATTTTTTTGGGATCTAACATGTGGAAGGATGTTGGTAAGCATCCGTGTAACACTAAACATGTGCACTAGAGAGCCTGTATCGTGCTACAAATCTCTTGTGACCTGAAAGGTAACAGCACATTATTACTATATTTAGACAATATGTTAATAAGGTTTGAACTTTTGAGTAAATTCAGGAAATGGGCCAACTTGCATTTATAGCTTGTAAATGAACCCATTAACATTGTGTCATAATGGTAAAAGCTGTCGTACACACTATGAAGTAAAATCTGAAGGCATTTAAGGCCATTGCTGATTGACAAAAACAGGATTATGTTTAAAGCCAGCTGATTTTTCTTTTATATTAAGAGGAAACCAACTTAAGTTGCACCTCTGGGGAATTCCAATGCGCAATACAAACTCTCCAACCAAATTTGCAGACGAAAAAGTCTGCCGGGGATGAAACAGACTTTGTGTTTGCTTTTCTCAGTTGCATTTATCTGCCCTCCGAGGCAAACAGAGAGATGCGGTGGTATCTCAGAATAGCTGTCGAGCCACAAGACAATGAGATCCCAGTGCCGAGATTTTGCGCTGAACCGTTGAGAGATGCTTTTCTGCATTTCCTGAAGCTCTACAACCTGATACAGTGGCACTGGGAACAGCTGCATCCAATTTCTGAGTCCAATTACGCATCTTGTGTTCAGAACTCCAAAATAGCTCAATATACTTTTGCGACTCACTGCTTTTTGTTGCATTTACAAAGATTTTAAAGTCATGACAACCATTCATTCTGTAGTTGGATTTCTTTTTTTTTTTACTCTGCTGTGGATTTAGTCGGAATTCAGTTTGCTTTCAAATGAAGATCCTGTCATGAAAAGCAGGATGTGTTAGAATTCCCCAAACCCATCTTTATTGGGCAGTCATGCAGTCTGAAGGAGAAATTCTGCGTAACCTGCTGAGTCTAAAATCACTTTGGGTTATGAAAAACAAGGCTTCAATTGCATAAATGCGTCAGCAGCCTATTAAATAAGAGTGGGTGTCATACGGCACAGTTTGAGATCTTTCTAAAATGACTGAACTGAAGCAATCTCACTATCTGATCAGTGCATTCATGGATCTGAACTGCTCCAAAAGTAAACCTATGGCTCACTGGAACACATGCCTCTACCTACATTTTTGCTAAACTCCAAAAACATACCTGTACAATTCACTGCAGTTTCTGCAGAGGTGAGTATGTTTTCCCATCTCCCGCCAGGTGTGACCCTTGGGTCATAGATCCTGACCAACCAAATGGTCTTTTATGTTTTTACAACTAAGCTGTTCTGGATATATAAGTGGAGTGGCAACACAGTATTTTTGGGATTCTGTAACCAGCTCTGCATCCAGAGCATTCACATGCTGCTGTGTGTTTTTCTGCTCTCAGGTATGTCAGGTATTCTCTGCTGTCTGGCAGGTCTGTGATTGTGAGACCCGTGACCCCCAGCTGGCGTGAGGCTCTAAGAAAAACTGGGTCACTAATGAACAATTGAAAGTATGGGATGTCCAGAATAACTGAATATCTAAATTAAAACATAAACAATAATCCTGGTCAATTCTTAATTAGAAATCTGATCTTAAACACTCGAAAACTGGAGTAAGATTATGCACAGAGCTACAACTGAAATTAAGTGAATTTTGTAAAAGCACAAGCGAAAGACCTACACGCATTATACCTTCACCCACGCCAGTGGATTCCATCATTGGACCAATGGGTGGTTTTTACACTACAGTGCACCCAGTGTAGTTTGATTCCTGAGCAAACAGCCTAACTCCCAAAAGAATGACTATCCGAGTTTTTCTTTTATTTCCAAAATATATAATGTAACTAGAACTCGAATTCTCAAATGAAAGATTTTCATGTGTTGGTTCATTTTAGTGATTCGAAAATATAGCGTACCCTGTGTAGAACAAATATATTAGCTGGATTTTTTTTAGTGAATCAAATATATACAGCACGATCAGTGTGGTCTGATTCCGGAACGACTGACTCGTGTAAGCTCATTACCATTTGTGTTTAGATTATTTGGATTTAATAGTTAAGGATTGTGTTTGTGCCACTGCTTAAAAGTTTGTGAAAGTCATTGAAGAAACTGTGTGACTAAAGTCTGCAATGTGTAGAAGTGTGTGTATGTATAGGTAGCCTCTTGGACTATAAATCAGGGTCACTCAAGTCTTGACAAGTAAAAATACATATGAAATATTAATCAGAGGCAGTTTGGAATGGGGCCGAGACTCAATCACCCCATAGGATGCTGACCAAGCATCCCGCCCAAAATGAATTTCTTGGGTACTGTATAACTCCTGCTTGGTAAATAGACAGCATGCAACACGGTGAGACAATCAGGCTGTAAGGCAGTGGACGCATTAACATGACAGTAAGTTTCAGGAATGATAAATGACTCATGGGCCATACAAGAGGGAATACCTAATGCATGGCCCTCAAGATTGTGCCCCGAAGAGGTTTAAAACCCAATTAGAGGCAGTAATGAGGTATTGCCTCAGTCGGGAAGAGGCAGGAGAGGAAATAAGTATGTTTTGTGTGCATGCTGAAAAAATAAATATAATAGAATAAAAAAGGGTTTCAGTGATACTAATAGCATCTGAGCATTTGCTGTTGTTTTGCAGAGCGAGATATGTGCTCTGTCTTGGGACAAGTCTGTTCAGTCTACAAGGCTGAATATTTTAGACAGGTTGTTGCTTTTATTTATGTACGGATGCACTTATTTGTTTATTTATCTCCTCTTTAATGATATCAATAAAGCCAACCTCTTGAGAATGTTCTTATGTTTTCAAGGCTAAAAGAAGAACTTGGCAAATTAAGTATGAAATAACAATAAAATCACAACAATAGTCCTATTCAACCTATTTGGCAAAAATGCTTTTTTTCAGAAAAAACAAAACAAAATCTAAAATATGCAAATTTCCAGTGTGTAAAATTTATATGAGGAAATCAAAGTAACTAAAACGTATATAGCTTATATAGAGTTGAGCCAGTTTTTACTGATGCCGTGTTTAAAGCGAGCACATGACAGTAATGGGCCCAACTTAAATATGTGCATAAATTTCAGGATATGCTGCATTCTTGGGAATAATCACTTTTGGTCTAAAATAAACTGCTTTCAAAATATGGCTTTCCATAAAAAAAGTGGTCTCTTGGCTCAACTTGCCCCCAGTGAGGAGTAAGTTGAGGCTAGAGGGAGGATAAGTTGAGCAACATGGAGTTAAACTGTGCCACTGATTATGCAGAAGTAAACATTTTCACCTCATGCTATATCAAAGGAATTCTATGTGTGGACTGGCCGTTCATCCAGGGAGTTGGGTTAGGATCCAGCACCTCACAACCCTAATAAGGAAATGGGTTTGGATAATAGAATGGATGGATGGATGGCTTCTTAAAAGTCCATGGCAGCTTTCATTGGCTAAGACCCGCCCATGAGGGCGTTTGACAGACATATCAAACAACCAATCACAGTTTGTTTCGTTCAGCGTCACATTTCGGGGTGAGGAAATGTCGCCACAATAACAAACTCTGATGCATTTTAAAGATTATATGCCTCAAACTTTAAATCTTTCACATATTTTTTAAAACTCCAGTGTTTAGTTGATCCTGATAAGCACTCGTCGTCACAGTTGTGAGTTGTACATGATGGCTTTTTTCTTTCGTGAGGGGGTTTGGAGTCACGGCATCTTTTTTTCCAGGCGGAATGTTAAAGAAAAAGACACACACGTCTCCCGGAAATCCTGTAGACTTTGACACTCCTGAAGTGTTTCCACTTTTGTGTCCAATATGTGTCAGACGTTTAGCCAACGGTCTGTGGGCGTTACTTCTGAGGCTGAGACTAGACTGCAACTGACCTTACAGAAATGGGCTAGTAGTATTCAACATCCCACTTTTAAATGTTGCAGGGAAATACAATTACAATACAAAGAACAAACTCATTGTTTGGTGTAATTACTGAAATATTATGTAGATTTATAGTAAAATAATACTTAATAATCATAAGAAGGAGTGAGCCACTGGCTCAACTTACCCCACTCTTTCCATTTTAACAAACTTGTACCCTCCATGGGCCCTTCTCTATCAAAGAGTGAGTAGAATGCTTAAATCTACAAATAATATTTTGTGTGGTCATGAAATTTTTTTAATTTGTCTAGAAACAAGGGGTGGCTCAACTTCCCTTATTCCCTTACATAAATTCTTTTTTTTTTGCCATATTAAAAAAAAAGACAAAGAAAAGAAAGGCTGGAGCTGAAAAAACAAGGCATTTGCGATTCCGTCACACTGTTTGAACTAGTTCTGCTATATTAAAATGACAGCGAGATCTGTGTGTAGCTGGTTTGAATACATTAATACATTGGTGCAGTATACTAAGTAATCCACTTCATGAAAATTTAATTTCCCCTGATGTTATCGCTGCTCTTCAGATGTCATGCCACACTCCTGTCTGAAATGCTGTTATTTGCTCACGTTCAGATTGAGGATAGAGACGTGTGAATGTATTTAATAAAAAATTTCTCACAGTTTGACTATTTTAATAAGACCCCTGATAGGCAGTTCTGAACAACATGGATATGTTCCTGCTTATACCAAGGGCCCTTTGGTGGGAACTGATTGGGCATTTTTCTTTCAATCGCAATGGGGTGTGCAGGATTCTGATCTCCATTTTAGTTGAATGAAGTCTCA
The DNA here is from genome assembly GCF_003368295.1 of Carassius auratus. NCBI lineage: Eukaryota > Metazoa > Chordata > Actinopteri > Cypriniformes > Cyprinidae > Carassius > Carassius auratus. The sequence continues at coordinate 6,986,284 of NC_039289.1, forward strand.
GCTGGCTTCTAAATTTTTAAAATCTGAATCCATTTGTGAAGCAAAAAAACAAAAACAAATCAATTATGATGAAACCAACTGAGATGGGGATTGTGCTCGTCTAACCTGCAGTAAATTCATAAGAGAGCACTTGTTGGTTCCACAAAGCTACTTGCAAAATATTGTGTGGTCAGAAGAAACCAAATATGTTTGGAAAAAAGGCACGACACAGCAACAGAAAAACTCCATAATCAGAAGAAAATATGTTTTCTGGAGTGTCCCAGTCAGAGTCCTGACCTCAGCGCGATTGAGATGTTTTGACCTGTTGCGCAGGTCTGATGTGCAATTACAGGAATCGCTTGGTGGTGGAGGTTACTGCTGCAACCGAAGGAGGTCAAGCAAGTATATAATCCAAGGGATCACATACTTTTTCCACAGTGCACTGCAAATGTGTACATGGTGTGGTCAGTACAGACAAGAAAAAGTATCAATGTTTTCTCTTGCTGAAGATCAGATTAAATGTAATGGCCAATCCAAAGGGTTCACATACTTTTTCCAAAGAAGTTCAAATTCATTTTGCTATTACTGAACTAGTTATAAAATCCTTCTTTTCCGCCATGCATGGCAAATGTTTACAGACTCATTTGAAAAAACAAATCTGTGTTTTTTTCTCTTGCTGAAGATTAGCTTAAACATAATGACCAGTCTAATGTAGGTTCACATACTTTTGCTGCAGATGTTCAAATTCGCTTCTCTTCCACTTAAGATTTAATAAAACAAACTTGTGTAATTTTCATGACCAGTTCACTTATCAAAGTTGCATCTGTGCCTCCCACGGTGCGTATAACTGAAGCCTGGAGATGTAGAAGGATCTTTCGCAGCCTGAAAGCATCTGAAAGGTTATAACGACAGCAAAAAATGGAAACTTTCAATTCAGGGTTACATCAAGCACCGCAAGTGGCCAAGATCTAAACTGTGTTTCTAGTGGCACAACGATTTGCGTTTCAAAGGAATAGTTGCCCCCAAAATTAAAATCTGCTGAAAATGTACTCAATTTCATACCATCCAAGATATAAACGAGCTCCAATGTTTCTTCATCAAAACAGATTTGAATAAACATGCAGCTTTTAACTTCACAAGACATTAATTGATGGACTAGATTCATGTATATTGTGGATCGCTGTGATGTTTTTATCAGCTGTTTGAACTCTCATTCTGACGGCACCCATTCACTGCAGAGGACCCACTGTTGAGCAAGTTATTTAATGCTACATTTCTCCTAATCAGTTTTGGAAATCTCACTTCAACTTTTTCTTTAAATGTCATTCTTTTTTTATCCACCTGTGATTCCCTTTGTTGTTTTATTGATTTCTGCAATGTAAAAGCAAAGATTTACCAGTGCATGATAGAAGTAAAGCTGCTTCCGAAGCTGCAATCAGGGGAAAGAAGACCCCTAAGAATCCTCTTACTTTGGGGTAGGAAATTAAACAGTAGCCTAACTGTCCTCAGCACATACAAAAGTTTATCATTTGAGTTTTTAAAACATAAAAGATGCAATGCCATGCTAAAGTTAAAAAGTTACAGTAGAGGAACATGAGATAAAATGCAACAAAGCTATGAGCCCGATGAAATTAAAGATTCATGTCCCTTCTAGAAATGACCTAGATGACATTCTTGGAGCGAGTGCTTGTGCTAATCTGACAGATGTTTTCAAGGGGAGAAACGTGGACTTGCAAAGTGATGAAAAAGAGTGCTCTATACGCCATTCGACATTTACAGTCACCCATGTTTACACTGCAAACTAATATAAAATAATAATACTTCATTCAAGACTATGAGTCTGTAATGAATCAATAATCAACACTGGGAGCCCCAATATCTTGACTGCAACAGTTTGTTCCACTGTTAGAGGAAAGTTACTGTCTGTTATCTCTCGACTGACTACTGACATACACAGATGTGTCTCTTCTCGTCCTTACACTTTACAAAATAACACTTCCTGATGATTTCAATTAGTCTCCTTTGGCATGTTCTCCAGGAAAATATCAGAAAATCCTTGAAACAAGAGCAGATTTTCTCAGTAAACAACATTGCATTGAATATTAAAACTTGTTTTCACAGAATGTGCATTGAATATAAGTATATTTTGTGTTACTGCACTGAAAGATTATTATTATTTTTTTTTTATTATTCATCTTGTTTTGTTTTTCACTCATTTATACTGTACTTCAAATGGAGCGGCTTGGAGTAGCAACACCATCATACAGTATCTGTCTTATACTCCCGAAGCACAAAGTTTGTTTCCTTAATCTTGTGAGATGCCTTTCCATCCATTATAAATGGTGGTTTTGAAAGTCTGACATCTGACATTTCGACACTTCCGCGTTTTAAACTGCCTTTCATCGCAGTCGGAAAATGATAGACCGATGTCAGCAGATCCATCAGCACCCACATGTCTGATCCGCATCCAAGAGACAAATAAGGCAACAGTGTGGGCATAATGTGGGCATAATTTCAGCAATTGTTTGCTTAGCTGGAAATTTCTGCTAAAGTGATTACTGCCCACACAGCTTTTAGACGATTAACCTTCAGGATAGCCACATTAAATAAATTAATAAAACAGCACCTCAAAGTACTCTACTGGAAGTCATTAAGCCGGACTTTGTTCGTGTCATGGTGGAATGATTAGTCAAGCTTTGATAACAGAGCAACATTAATAAAACTACAGATTACAAAAATATGTAATCTAAGGTAGTATCAACCATTTAGAAAACTGCATTTGGTGAATTCAAGTCCAGACTGACACACACCAGGACTCAAAATGAACATACGGCTCCCCCTAATGTTCAACAAAGGCTTTCCAGGCTGAAATAAATAAATAAATAAATATATATATCATGTATGTATATGTCTTTACATAAGTTTATACTAGGTCTTCAATGCCAATCACATTGATCTTTTGAAACAAACCTCACGAGTTACTGTCGATGGAAGCTGAAGACTTTTTCACAGTATTACAGTTTTTGCTTGTATTTTGAGCAAATAAATTCTGCTTTGGTGAGCATAAGAGACTTTAAAACACTAATTCAAAATGTGCATCAAAATTAGGTTGAAATAGATCATCAAAAACACATGCTGAACAATATATTTGTATTTATAAGTAACCAAAATGTACCTAAAATATATCTGATATCATATTTTTTTTTGCCATGTAGGGATAAAAGTACATTTCTATACATTAGTGTTTCTATGTGTGTGGCTGCATCCGTGTGGGTTTGAGATCATAGATGATCTTGCTTTTGCAGCTGTGTCTGATCTTTGTACATGTTAGCGGATGCACAGTGTGTGAAGTGCCCCCTTCAGCTGTCTACGACTCTCCCCTGAGCCCCAATCACTTACGGGAGACTGGGGAGGCCAAGCTTGACTGCCTCTCCACACCCACTGAGTGCTTAACAACCACGGCTAAAAAAACCACTCATACAATATGTTAAACTGTAATGCTTCTTCAGTTCGTGCTAATAGCACTGGTGTCATTGATTTCTTGTCGCGCCCCCTCAGCCGGGCGAAATACTAATGGTGGTGGTCAATAAAGCACATGAACTGGACGTTCTCACTCTCGACTTCTATCAAACTCAGCCCTAAAAATAGCCGCCACATTCTGCATCACCACCAGCTTCCTTAAAGGAATAGTTCACCCCAAAATGAAAATGTCCTCACTCACGACGTAGATGAGTTTCTTGATCAGAAATGTAGCATTCCATCATCTGCTCAACAATGGATCCTCTGCAGTGAATGGGTGCCGTCAGAATGAGAGTCCAAACAGCTGCTAAAAACATCACGATTAATGCTTTATAAAGCAACAGTTTAATGTTAAAAACATCTTCATGATTAATTTGTTTCTTACAAACACACAGCTTACTTACTTGTGACATATATTTGTGAATTACTGTGATTCTAGAAATGATCTGTCGCTACTTCTGTGACATTGCAACATTACATACACAATTCTTTCTTAATTTGATGTCATAAAAATGATCCTTATCCTCAATGTTGCTTTGTACATTTGCATCAACTTTAAAACTTTTTCTTTTCAACATTTATTTGATTGTTAGCACAAATGCAAGTTTAAAATTAAAGTCAGCATGAAATGTTGTTCACTGATCGTTTTACTTTCATAAGAGAAATAAAAGAGGCTGTACTTGATTTTATTTATCAATAATTGATTGGATCATAAAAAGAGCATTACATACCAAATAAAAAACAACAACAAAAACACACACACAATTACAAAACTGATTCGTCTAGAGATATTGCAGCCTTTTTTTGTCACATATCTTTCTGAAAGGCCTCTTTTGAGTGAAGTATTGATCTGTTATATCAAAGCTCAATGCCACGAGGATGAAGTGTAGATATTGCTCCATCACTTATAGTTATGAAATTGCTTTGTCTCAAAACAGAGTTCCTAAAAACATCTATACTGTCAGTTTACTGAAACCCACTGTGTTTCGTGATCTTTTCACAAATTCAACATTCACACAAGAGTAGCAATGTGACAGCTATTTTAGAGAACAGCATAAAAAAATACTAATTTCTTTTAATTAAGCAAATGTTTGCATGAATGGTTACATGAAATATGCATGGACATGGATGCATATTTTGCAGTAATTCTGGCTTAATTAAACAAACTCCTAGTATGATATTGTAAGTGAAGTTTTAAGTGATTCTTGTTGTGTTTTGTCAATGTTGTGAGCTCGATGCAGGCCTTGTTCAGCAACTCTAAACATCAGATTCATGTAAAGATGCTGCTGTTCTGATGGATGAAAGCAACTGACTACATTCACACATTCAGACTGACTGATGATTTGACTTGAATCTTTCGAGTTGAGTTAATATCTAATAGCAGACAAAAGCTGTCTTCTTAGACAGGTAGCTAAGATCAATTCCCACCTGTCTTCTCGGAACAGAACAGTCTTGAATAACACTTTAACCATTGTGACAGATAATGTCTGCAAATCAGACTAATTCTCTGATGGCTTACCTTACAAAAATGTACTAGTAGCTTTTTTTTTTTCTATGGATGAGTATATCATTTTAGGGCTGACCAATTCTGGCTCCTTTCCATACAGTCAATGGCCAACTGTAAAGCAGTTTTCGGTTTGTTTTGTTAGTTCCTTTTTTCATGTTCAATGATATTAACAATGATATTAACATATTAAAAGTTATAAACAATATCATGCTATTACACTTTAGAAAAGTTAGTTAAGTTAAATATTGTACGCTCCATCTGCCGGGCTTTCAGCTGTTTAGAGCGGATCGTGACACAGAATCAACGGGGAAATCGCGTGGTGGCGGGACATGCTTTTACATCAATGAACGGTGGTGTACAGATGTAACTGTGTTAAAGAAGACGTGCTGCTCAAATCTCGAAACACTCTTCATTAACTGCAAGCCGTTCTATTCGCCGCGGGAGTTTCACTCGTTCATTCTGGTCAGTGTTTACATCCATCCTCAAGCGCATGTGAGCTCAGCTTTACAGAAACTCGCTGATCAGATCACAGAGACAGAACAACAACACCCGGACTCTGTTTTAATCATTCTCGGGGACTTTAATAAAGCCAATCTGTCCCGTGAACTGCCAAAATACAGACAGCATGTTACTTGTCCCACAAGAGACAGTAATATATTGGATCACTGTTACACCACAATAAAGGATGCATTTCACTCTGTTCCACGAGCAGCTTTGGGACGTTCTGATCACCTTCTGGTTCATCTAATACCGTCCTACAGGCAGAAACTAAAATCAGCTAAACCTGTATCAAGGACTGTAAAAAGATGGACTAATGAAGCAGAGCAGGATTTACAATCTTGTTTTGACCTCACTGATTGGAGTGTTTTTGAAGCTGCTGCCACCGATCTGGATGAACTCACAGAGACCGTAACATCATATATCAGTTTCTGTGAGGATATGTGTATTCCTACAAAGACTCAACTAATTTACAATAATGACAAACCGTGGTTCACTGCAAAACTCAGACAGCTCCGTCAGGCCAAAGAAGATGCTTACGTGAAGGGGGACAATGTCTTGTATAAACAGGCTAAATACACATTGGAAAAGGAGATCAAAGTGGCAAAGAGGAATTATTCTGAAAAAATAAGGACTCAGTTCACTTCCAACGACTCCGCATCAGTGTGGAAAAGTCTAAAGAAGATCACCAATTACAAGACACCACCCCCCAGCACTGTAGAGAATCAACGACTGGCAGACGATCTGAACGAGTTTTACTGCAGGTTTGAAAGAACACCCATCACCTGCCCTGAACGCCTCCCCACACAACCATTCACACCCTTCACAACTCCTGCAACCAGCCCAGAATGCCTCTCCAAACTACCGTTCACACCATTAACAGCTCCTGCAACCCATCCTGAACACCTCTCCAATCAAGCACTCTCACCTTTCTCACCTCCTGCATCCCCCCTCTCCCCCACACCTGCAATTCAGATCAGCGAGGATGCGGTGCGCCAGGTCTTCCGGAAGCAGAAAAGGAAAAAAGCACCAGGCCCAGATTGTGTAACACCATCCTGTCTGAAATCCTGTGCTGACCAGCTGGCCCCCATCTTCACACAGATCTTCAACAGATCGCTGGAGCTGTGCGAAGTCCCTTCATGCCTCAAACGTTCCACCATCATCCCCATCCCTAAGAAACCCAAAATTACAGGACTAAATGACTACAGGCCTGTGGCTCTAACGTCTGTAGTCATGAAGTCATTTGAAAAACTGGTGCTGGCCCACCTGAAGGACATCACTGGGCCCTTGCTGGATCCTCTTCAGTTTGCCTACAGAGCAAACAGGTCTGTGGACGATGCAGTAAACATTGGACTGCATTATGTTCTGCAACACCTAGACAGACCGGGGACTTATGTGAGGATCCTGTTTGTGGACTTCAGCTCGGCCTTCAACACGATCATCCCAAACCTCCTCCTACCCAAACTAAATCAGCTCTCCGTGCCCACCTCAGTCTGTCAGTGGATCAACAGCTTCCTGACAGACAGGCAGCAGCTAGTGAGGCTGGGAAAATACACATCCAGCACCCGTACAATCAGCACCGGAGCTCCCCAGGGCTGCGTTCTCTCCCCACTGCTCTTCTCCCTGCACACTAATGATTGCACATCTAAGGACCCCTCTGTCAAGCTCCTGAAGTTTGCAGATGACACCACACTCATCGGCCTCATTCAGGACGGTGACGAGTCTGCTTACAGACAGGAGGTAAAAGAGCTGGCTGTCTGGTGCACTCTCAACAACCTGGAGCTTAACACCCTCAAAACAGTGGAGATGATCGTGGACTTCAGGAGAAACCCCCCTGCACTCCCCCCACTCACCATCATGAACAGCACTGTGACTGCAGTGGAGTCATTCAGGTTCCTGGGCACCACTATCTCTCAGGACCTGAAGTGGGACATTCACATTGACTCCATTGTGAAAAAGGCCCAGCAGAGGTTGTACTTTCTCCGCCAGCTGAGGAAGTTTAACCTGCCACAGGAGCTGCTGAAACTGTTCTACTCCACCATCATTGAATCCATCCTCTGCACTTCAGTAACTGTCTGGTTCAGCTCAGCTTCTAAATCTGACCTCAGAAGACTACAGAGGGTAGTCCGGACTGCTGAGCGAATCATCGGTTCAACCCTCCCATCTATTCAAGAACTGTACTTATCCAGAGTGAGAAAAAGAGCTGTCAAAATCACTCTGGACCCCTCACATCCAGCACACTCCCTCTTTGAACTGTTGCCATCTGGTCGACGCTACAGAGCACTGAGCACTAGAACGACCAGACACAGGACCAGTTTCTTCCCTCAGGCAATCCATCTTATGAACAGCTTATAATAACGGCGGACACACTACACTTTATATTTATATACACACACACTTTATTTATCTAACACACATACTTAGTATACACTTAAATTTTGCACACAATATATATGTACATACATAACTTCATTTTGTAATATACTTGCCTACAATTGTCATTTGTATATTGTTATTCACTATCTTCTTATTTGTATTTTTTATTCTTTTATTATGTGTTTTATGTTCTGTCGCTGTCATTCTGTTGTACTGCGGAGCTTCTGTCACGAAAACAAATTCCTCGTATGTGTACATACCTGGCAATAAAGCTCATTCTGATTCTGATTCTGGTTCTGATTCTTAAACCCATCAGTTAGTTAACTGTAAGTTAACACAGCAAATATGCTACAGTGAATATATATATATATATATATATATATATATATATATATATATATATATATATATATATATATATTCACTGTAGCATATATATATATATATATATATATATATATATATATATATATATATATATATTCACTGTAGCATATTGTGTGTATATATATATATATATATATATATATATATATATATATATATATATATATATATATATATATATATATATATATATATATATATATATATATATATATATGTGTGTGTGTGTGTGTGTATATATATATATATATATATTTTTTTTCTTTTTATATTTTTTATATTCAACATTCTATTTTTTATGGAACTAAAAAGTAAAAGTTATAATTAACAGTGAAAACATATAATGTATTTAGAAAAATTCCTCTACAGTAAAACCATTAAAAGTACCTGGGGAACGTGATTTTATTATATTTACTTATATTTCACGTTGGTTCTTATTTTTTTAAAGCTATATTGTCTACATGTTGAATTTTATGTTATGCATTATATTTTTCTATTCCGTTATTCATTTATTTGTCATCGTTTATGACTTTAATGGTCTTGCACATTTGGATGCTACAATGAGACATTTCTACATAAAAAATAAAATAACAACTACCTTTGCTGATCAAATTAAATAAGAGATTACTTCACTTTTAACTAAATGATTGTCAAACCACGTGAATAAAAATCACTAATATATTTTCGTAGAATGCGGATGTGTTTCAAAACCTAATAGTATATTCCGGTTGTATCGCGCGCAGCTGTTCGAACTTGAACGTCCGTTTTGTCCAAAACACTTGTATGTGTGTAAATGTTTCTCGTCAATGCACGCCGACTGGAGGCCAGATAGAAGGCCACTGGGTGTCGCTCTGGAGCAAGAAATGGCGCTGCTTCTCCCCCTCCCTTAAACATCTCTGAGTGTGTGCATGTGTGTGAATGTGTAGCGCCGAGAAAGTACGTCTGTGTTTCCAGCTGACTGCTCGCTCGCGCTCTCTCAGTGTGTGTGTGTGTGTGTGTATGTGTGTGTGTTGTCATTATTATTATCCAGTCTGCTCCCAGCTCAGAATGGCCAGATTCACTCAGACTGAGACAAGAAGGGAGCAGCACCCACAGCCGCCCCATCCCGCTCACTCCAGCCTGCTTCTCACTGGACCCGGGGCAGCACCGACCCAACATCCACTCCTCCTAATCCCGCACCAGCACCAGTACGCTCAGATCCCATTTCCTAAACCCATGAACGGGTCAGAATCCATCTCCATTCATCCGGAGAACGGCACCATGAAAGACCAAGATGCCATAAAACTCTTTATCGGGCAAATACCGCGGAACCTCGAGGAAAAAGACCTGAAACCATTATTCGAACAGTTTGGGAAAATCCACGAATTGACAGTATTAAAGGACCGATACACCGGCATGCACAAAGGTAAACGCGTGATTCCCTCAATAAGAGTAGCTTTGTGATTTAATAACTTTATAATGTAAAAAATAAATATAATTTAATTTATTATATATATATATATATATATATATATATATATATATATATATATATATATATATATATATATTAGCTATATATATATGCTGTAGCTATATATGTATTTTTGTCTCCTGCACATCATCCCTTAGTGACGCGTGCGTTATTGTAATATTTATGATATATTAGCAATACGTTATTTTATTTTTTTATTTTATTTATTATTATTTTTTTAACATTAAATACATATAGCCTATATAACAGTCTGGTGAAACTGTAATACCAGGCCCCTTTAACCACTATTTTGCACTTGAATCGTCTAGAGAGAACTTATTTTCTCTGTCTGAACCTGTATTGTTGCTTGTAGGCTATGAATATGTATTTCATATAGGCTAACATGGCTGGGAATCTAGCTTTTTTTTTTCAACGGCTATTATTTTGTAACTGGGGCAAAGAGGCTTACAGGAAAATTCATGTTCAAAGAGTCTTTCTTTTGCCATCATTTTTTTTTAAAATGGGGAAATACTCCCACCACCCCAGAGCACCCTTGTGCAATCTGACATATGACCAGGCGTTTTCATTATGATTAGGCTATATTATTTATATTCTAGCCTACTATAGTTCAAAGCTTTACAAGCTTTAAAAGCTGTTAAATGCTCCAAACCGATGTTAAAAGAACAGAAAAACGTGCAGGTTCACTTATCTAATAATATTTGCACTTCAAACACGTTCGGTTGTGCGTCATAACGAACTACTGCGCGTTCTACTTCACATGGAATAGCCTACGTCAGTGGTTTTCAACCTGTGGGCCGCGGCCCCCTAGTGGGTCGCGGTGGTATTGCAGGTGGGCCGCCAATTATTTTCTGTTCATTTGCAGTCCATTCTAGGGCTGTGCGATTAAAAGGAAACGTCCTAAAATCACGATTTGAGCGTGCGCGATTTCTAAATCGCTTTATAGCACAGTTTTCCGTGGCCCTGACCTCCCGTAGTATGCTATCTGATCCAATCAGAATGCATTGCGCCTAGCGCGAGAACAGAGACTGGGCATATGCCTAACTCCAGGTTCACACACTGTCTGTGATGCGCCTTTTTTCTGAGCCAATGTTGACGGATCAGAGCGTTCTCACTGCGGTAAAAGGCTAGAAATAAAAATGTGCGAAAATAATTCATGTCCAACACATGAGCATAGAGTGAATTTGTTAGTGAACAGGATGCAGTTTAAGTGAGAGGAGACACGTTTTAAGTGTGAACGAGCAAAGGAAATCTGCGTGCGAACAGAGAGATTCGCACTCGTGCATTATTTTAATGTGCTTTCGCGTTATATTTATGCGCTCTCACTGCTGACCGCATACACATACTGTATACACACTGCAAACACCTGAGGCACCGCTACAATTAATGAGCTCTATGAAGAATGCATGGCAAAAAAGAAAAAAATGTCCCTGTATACAGGATTTTTTTTTTTTTTTGCCACAAGTCTATACATTTTTTTACATCTTCACTATAGTGATAATTTTGACTTATGTCTGTTCTAGAGATGTTACAACTTTTTGATAAAGCTCTGATTGGTTTTCTTTTGGAAATATGTTTAAAATTAATCCTGAATGCATTTATGACTGTAAAAGCATATCGGTGTGTGTCACAATTGCAAAATTGATAAAAAAAATCGCGATAGTTTTTTTTTTTTTTTTTTGTCCATGTTTATTCAATAAATACAGTTTAAAATCTAGCTTCTGAGTACTAAGTTATTAACCCAACAATAGCGGGGTCAGTTAATTTTTTTGAAGTGGGCCGCGCAAACATATGTGTTTGGTTGTGTGGGCCGCGAGTTGAAAAAGGTTGGGAACCACTGGCCTACGTCATATATCCCACTCAAACAAGAAGACAAAGAATCAAATTAAACCTCTATTTTGGTACAACCTCGTTCTTGTCATTTATTCCCCTCAAGCGATGTGTGTCGGAAATAGAATATTCACATTTGTCTTTGTTAGTGTCAGTTACTATTAGGCTTCACATCAGTGGTGTGTTTATTATGCTAATAAGGCTCTATTTGCTTAAGCGTTCATCCACGATATTTAGCCAGTGAGAAGCTGGCTTCATATGGGGTTTAACTGTGTTGAACATGCCAGAGTAATGAGAATATTGATTTCGTGGGAGCGACTTGTGCTTTTTCATTTGGCTACATTAAACCAAACTAAAACAGTTATAGAAAACGATTTTCTAGAAAATATATTCTTAATTTTAGGATTCTATGACAAATGGTAAAGCGCTAGAGAGGATATGCATGACAAAATATGCCGTTTCAGAGGAAACTAAGAAAGTACTGTAGCTACTTACCACAAGTGGACCGTTAGAAAAGCGCGCCAATTCTGACCAGAAATGAACCACACGTGTCTCTCATTCTTTGATCAAATGGCATCAGTGGTGACATGCAAGTTGTTATATTATTTGGGATTTTAACTTTTTAACCTTTTAACTTAGCAAATAGCCAAATACAAGACAGAAACACCAGGGAAGATCCAATCAGAGTTGACTGTTGCTCAATAATAATGGTCCTCTTGGGCATTGATGGATGTCAAGCCTATGGATACACCTTATCTAGTGCATTACTTGTCCCATCAATTAGAACACTAAAATATAGAGCTTTTCCATTTGAAGTGCCGAACCCAGAAGAGAATTAAGCATTTTCAAGCCACTGGGAAAATTGTGATTTTCCATTTCTAAGTAAAATAAGGTCTATAGTTAATAATACTTGAGACATTAGCATTTTGTATTGCATAAATTAGCACATATGTGATTCAGATGTGGATTTTGAATCCACTGTTTTCTCAAAATTTAAGTTAGTAATAAACACAAGGATGTGAGTTTAAAAAAACAGAAAAGAAAACCACTATTAACAAATTTGTGTGTGTGTTTATTACGGCTGGTTGCATACATATTTGTTGAAAGTCCTATCAGTGCCAGATTACAACATCATAGGCCCATTTTACCTACCAGATTGTACTTGTAGATTATATGCCTCTGGGACAGGAACTGAATATGAGTTCTAAAGGATCGTACAGAGAATTGGTTCTTCAGGATGGAATTTATTTTCATCTTATGTATTATTCTAAGGGGATGTGAAGGTAAGAACATGTCAGCAAATATTTACATACACTTTTTTTCAGTTTATAGAGATTGTGCAGTCTTGCGTGAAGTCTCAATATGGACTGCATTGGTGATGTAGACCCCAAGGTTGTTTAAATGTTTGGCTAAAATGTCGCTGAGGATGCTAATGTAATTATTTTATTAAATTTTTTTTTGTCAAAAACGTGACAGAGGAGCATGTAGTGTCAGTGCTCATTGGGCTACTGTTTGTATATTTACACAATTCACTAAATTTCACTAGGTCAACATTTTAGTTTGGCAAAACACAACATTTGTGCATCTGTTTCATCATTAATTTCTGGTTTAGAGGGTTTTCTGGACTAAAGGGATCAAATGAAGGTTTCAGAGTGGGGAACATGTTTCGGCGCCAAGTCAGCTTGCTAATCCACACAGGAAAACACAGCATTAGTTTGCTAAGCGCGGTAATAAACCATGACCATAATGACGGAGCAGGATTAGCAACTGTAGTTATTGTCTGAGGTTGCAGTCGTTCAGATCTCTTGGTTTGTCCCTTTACAGTGGCTGCTTCTTTTTGCAATTAAAGCACGCTGTAGTCATCAAAGCCTGCAATGTTCAGTATGAACAACTATTATGAGGTCTGTTCAACTGGCCTAACAAATGCTTTCTCTTGATTTGTATTAACAGGTGAGCTTTTCCCGTTTAGGTTTTTCACCTGTGATCAGTTGAGCTCAGCTTTTTTTTATGGAGTTGGAAATGGGTTTTACTCTCACAGATTTGCCTGCAAAGCTTGAGACACTTGCTATGCTTTATTTGTAAGCATACGTGAGCGTGGTATATAGACCTCTTGCTGCATTTAGCATAAATAGACTATTGTTGCATTGCTTTGAAAGCCTCTTACGCACATTTTGCACTCTGCAGGTGAAGATGTCCATGGATAAGCTTGCTTTAGCTCACAATACAAAAGACATGGAGAACTTTCGAACACTATACACAAACATATACAAGATTCTTTAGACCTAAAACTGATGCTGTATGATTGTCTGTGCATTATGCTGCTCAATTCACATCTGCCACTATAGAGTGCAATACTTAACTGCTTTCAAGGGACCTATTGTTTCTAATGCATTTAGAATGAGGGATTGAGAAATAAGATTGACGTCATAGATATATTCTTTTGAAGTATTAAACAGCGTTCATTTGCGTCTTTTCTCATGTGGATAGGTTTAACAGTAGGGGTCTTTTTCGAAAGCTGAAAGCCAGGCTGCAGAAAGGTTCAGTGCTTATAACTGTAAAGCCTTGTTGGACAGTGATTTGAAAGTAGTTGCTATTTCCAATATTACAAAGATTATTAAGTTAGGAGTGAGATTGTTCCAAGGCCTTGCAAAAAATAAATAAATATGCCTGCTGTTTCATCCCAACTTAAAGTTTCAATAGGAAACTTGTCAACCAATTAATAAAAACTGCACTTGTTGAGTGATTTTCATTGGGTCTTTAATAAGATTAGGTCATTGGCTCAAATATATCCAATGGCTTCTTTAAAAGTAGTCTGACAGTCCAAAAACATGCTACAAGGCTGATTCATAAAAAATGCAATGCTTCAGCAGCTCTCCTGGCAGGAACTGTTGCTCTGAATGTCAGGATGAGATGTTCCCTCCTCTGCCAGCGAGCTTTACTTTTAGCTACTTGTCTTTTCATGTGAACTGGCCACTTATCTCCCCTTTACCTGCTTTTAGACGGACTCTCCTCTATGCGGAGAAGGTTATTTTTCTTTTTAGCTGGAAAATGTTTTTTTTTTTTTTTTTTTTTTTAAGGCATTACAATTTATCAGGAGATGGCACTTACAGTTGAGTATTCTAGACCCTCTGTGGAAATAGGTTCAGTGACCTTTCATAACATGTCCGTTTTGTGGACCGAGCATAAAGCACAAAAGCAAAATTATTGATGCGCTATTATAAGATGCTGTGAATCTCTCTCTTGTGACCATTTTTACGGCGGATAATAAGCTGGTCTTCAGATGTGTCATAATGTCTGCTGTGTTCGCTAATAGAAAAGCCCACCCGATTCTTTCTGCTTTGTGCTGCTTAACCAGATTGTTCTGTATTTCGAAAACACCGCTGTAGGATTCGACAAAATTATTATTGTATTTTAAAATTAAGCTTAATTGATAAACACAATAATGTTACTGTTCAGTTAAATCCTTTTTTGGCTGAGAACTGAAAATGTTTTGTCATCAATAACTTCTGCTAATTACTCCGTTTGATATCAGATTAATGTCAAATTATTGTTGGAAATAACAAACATCGCATTTGAAGACTACTTTGCTCTGTTTATCAAACTATGCTTCAAAGCTTAATTCCAACCTCACAGCTCGCTGTTTGTGAAATGTTTGGTGGAACTGCGTTTTTCAACAGTATTGCTAAAGATAGAACCTGCGACCATACCAACAAGTGCTTTTGCGAAACACACCCCAGCCTGCCGTAGTAACTTTAGCACAACCAATGGAGTAAGTTAGTCTCTTAGGGTGACCAGGGGGGAAGTTATTAAAAAACCTGTTTGGAAAACATTCATTACCTGCCGGAAAAAAAAAATCCAATCTTAGCTGCTTTGCTTGTCTTCCAGACTAGTCGTAGAAGGATTTTGGTTATTATTCAGCTGGTTAGACTGAAAAATCAGTTGCACATTTGTGATTTGAGGAAACCAGGCTACACCAGCTGGTTAAAGAAGTTTTATTCAGCAAGTTATTTTTTTATGATGCTAGTGGTGTAGAAATTACTGACTTTATCTTTAAAGATGCTAGATTTTCTTGGACCTTTTCAAAACGGAGGTCAATTCTCAGGGATTGTCACGATCATCAGCTGGAGTGCCTAAGAACTCCTATAGGGGGCACTCCACTCAGGACTCTGGCATTTTCTAATTCACATTCACACAAACTGTGTGCGAAATCTTGTTCTAGCCTAGTCTGTCAATTCCGATGGCGTTTCTCCTTGTGTTTGTTCCTCCCGTGTCTGACTTTGGATTGTTTATACCGACTTTGATTCTCTGCTGCCTGCCCCGACCTCTGCTTGTTACTGTTGCTGATTCTGGATATCCCTGACATACCTGATGCTGTTTTCTCTGATCATTGCCTGTTTGACCATTCTCTTTATCCACTGCATATGGATCCGAACGTCTTTGACTCCATGTTACAGGGATAAAGCTTATTAGTTACTCTTTTCTGTTTACTGTTTTTCTCAGTAAACCTTTACAAGGTCAGTCAAGAGGTAGCTTTTTTCTTTTTTTCATGTTTTTATGGAGGGAAAGGGAGAATGACGCCAGAAAATGAAATGTTTGATACACTGACATGACTATTCTCTCCGACATCTCCTGCAGTCAAACTGTTGTTCTGGTTTTTTGAGATTCCTGAACTAAAGATTTATTGTCGAGCGGAAAATAAATCAACACTCAGCACGGTTGACTAATGAACAGAAAGAAGGACTCTGCTGCCGTTGATGAGAATGGCTTGGAAATATGTAAATGCCTCATTGGAATTTAAGCAGAAAAGCCTTTTTCCACTTCCTTTGATCTCAGGAAGGAGGGCATGGCCATTATAGCAGTCAGAGAGCTGTGACAAATAGCATGCACATGCACACACAGAGCTGGAGTGGACAGGGAAAAATGACAGTAAGGCAGAAGGCTAAGCAAAATAGATGAACAGGCTGAGAGAGATGGAGTGATTGTCAGATACACTGAAAACAAATGGTGCCTTTAATCCGGAGGCACTGGCAGAGTGAGGGGCCCTTCTGACAGGATGGGAGAGCCAGATCCAACCAGGAGACAGGAGAGGGTGGAAACAAAAGGATTTAATATGAAAGGGGAGGTGTGGCAGGGCAGATGTGGGACACTGTCACTATGTTGAGAGTACGACAGAATAAGACTGTGCATAAACATCAGATTCGCATTAGTATTTGTAAGGGTGTTCAAAGGGCATTTTACATCAGTAGTTCTGAAGTGGTTTGGCTGAACATCAAGTGACGAGCTAATACAGTACCAAAATTGTTTATCCTAATAGGCCTAGTCGTTTTATTATTGAATATCCCGAACAATATGTATTAACATTATTAACATGAAAAGGAAATATTCCTTTCAGTTGCATGATGATTTGATGCTTTGACGTCAACAGCACAAAATAAAGAAAGCATTTTTTCATGCTTTCAGAAGTTGGCAATGAGACCAGTGGGGTGTATTTTCTTTTATTGAGCATAATTTTGTTCAAGCTTTTTTAGTTTTGCAAATTGCAAACAATTTTTTTGCAGAATGATGTAAAATTTTATTAGATGCGCAATGATTTGATGCCTTTATATTAGCAAAAAAATAATTTCCCCACACTTTTAAAACTAGCTATTTAGCCCAGTTTGGTTGTATTTATTATTATTATTATTATTATTATTAGCGTGACTTTTGTTGTTGTTGTTTTTTTTCTTTTTCTAGAGTGTTGCATAACCTGTCCATGTGAATTTGATATAATCGCCAATGGCAGATTATTATTATTTTTTCACAGAATATACTAAAGTTTAATTAGATGCATGATTTGATATTTTGACAAACAACAATAAATATGGAAAGAGTTTTCTCTACACTTTCAAAAATTTGTATTGTCAACTATACGCAATCATAAGAATAGTGTGCAACCCACTGGTTGAAAAACGTGCAATATAGGATTGGTAAAGATTTGAGTTTAAATTTAGATGTCCGTATAGTGTATTAAGATGTTCAAGATGTCATTATAGTAACTTGCTTAACTATCTTATTTCTGTGACATCACATGCACTTTGTAGTGGAACTACGTTGTAGACGAATTTCTCCAGAATCTCTCCCAGATTGCTTCATCGCAATATCCTTTTACAGTCCAGAATGTTATTGAATATGGTTTTTGTGTTTATTTTAATATTGAAAAGTGATGCTACGACATGATCGTGGCTGAAAGGTGATCTGGGATGTTATTGGTGAGTTTGTTGGACCCGTCGGGGATGTGTGGAGAGGCCTTCTGCTCAACAGGGCTATTAATAGAAATCTGTGGTATTTCCGAAAATAGGTTAAGCTGCCACTGCTGGCATCACTACTCACATGCCAGCCATCCTCTGAAGACAGAAAGAGAGAGAGAGGAGGAGAAACAGATGTAGCCTACTGAGGAAGTGCCTTTGTTCCGTTGTTCCCTTCTTGCACTCAGTGCCATCAGAGTTTTTGGCTGAGGACTTCCCAGCATGCTGCAAGACACTTTGTCACCCCGTGATATTTCAAATTCACAACACAATCGTGGACCTAGACCTATTTGAGTCTTGCCATGACAAACAAGTCTTGCATATGTATTAGGAAGCCACTGTCCAGTAAGCGTAGGCGCTTTTTTAAAATGTCTCTTTTTGCAATAGTTAACCAATAGTTGTGACCTTGTTTTTTTGTTTTTTTTTCAATGACTGATCGTTTTGCTAGATACGGCCATTATTCCTTGGCTGGGATCAGGTAGGAACATTTGAAGCTGCATTGAAATTTGGACCTTCAACATGTTGGCCACCATTTAAGTCCATTACATGGAGAAAAATGCTGGAATGTGTTCCTCAAAACCCTTAATTTCATTGCGAAAGAAGACATGAGCATCCAAACAGTTTTTCACTACTTCTCTGGTCAGCCATTCACTATTTAATCTGTGTGACCTGTTAAACATAATGACACAATTTCTTCATGTTCAGTTCATTTTCAAGTGTGATCAAATATTGCATTTAACTAAAATGTGCTTAGAAATGGCTTTTGGTAACTAAAAGCAAAATCAGTGAAGGTAAAATTACATAATTTTTTACAAGACTGACAAGTCGTCTTAAGAATTATTTTAATTGCATCAGTATTTTAAGTGCATCTGTTTTGTTGTGCTTATTTAGATTACCTTCTTCATCACTGAGTTGTAGGACATGATGTTAATTTAAAATATATAGATACAATGATCTAATGTATTGATACAATATAGTGAGAGAAAGTTAATAAATGTGTATGTGCAGTAGGTCAATTCGTGATCGAATCAGCACAGAAAATCAATATTTTTGAAGTAACTGCACAACAGTTCAGTTCAGTCCTTTGTTCTCTGAGCTAAACTTGAACGTGTTGGGAAAGAGTAGGAGGTGTGAATGATGGGACTGCTCGCAAAGTTGCAAAGTGCTCAGGCGAGAACCGGAGAATGGGGGCATGAAAGCAGATTTAGCGCCAAGACCTTTGCACTTAACAGGCACCTCACAGTTCAAGGCTTGCTCACAATTTAGATGGGGGGTGGGGGGCAGTATGGTGGTGCAATGGCTCGGCTTTTACTATAAAAAAAAACACAGCAAATGGGGGCTGTCAGGAGCGGCACTTTCAATTCAGCTTGCTTAATTACTGCTATGCCTCTCTACCTCCCCATGAAGCTTTACGCCATTCCTCAGACCCGCAGGCCTCATGGGCCTCTGTCTGTGTGATTGCTTATTAGCACAGGGGTTAGATGCCATTACTTTCCTGGAAGAGAGAGGCACGTTTTTGCTGGGGGTGACTACATTTGACTTCTGTGATTCAGGAAAAACTATTTCGCAAGACATCTGAAAGTCTGAGACCACTAGTGAAAATGCTCCTCAGTTTGAATTTAAAATGTATTTCAAAATGTAAATGTAATTTTAATTAATTTATTACATTTTAAGGACATGTTTTTATATAAACAAATATTGTTTTTGCATTTTTTAAATATATGCATAACACAATAAGAGATGTAATTAAAAATGGTTCATAAATGAACTAGAAATAGTGCAGAATATTTCATCTTCATTGTATCATAATGATTTTTATTTATTATGTATTTTTTTAAATGTCCAAAATTTGAAAATTATATTTATTTCCAGAATTAAATTGGAATAAAATCCCAGATGTTCAGAAGACTGAGGTATAGTTTTGATAGCAGTACTTTATTATTTTGTTATTTATTTCTTTATATATATATATATATATATATATATATATATATATATATATATATATATATATATATATATATATATATATAAAATGTGATTCAAAGTAAAGTAAAAGTCAAAATGTATTTATAAAGCATTAAAAAAAAAACATATTTTATAGAAATAAGTATTGTTTTTGCTTTTTTTTTTTATATATCATATAACATATCGAGAAATTTTATTAGAACAATTGATTAATACACAATCAATTTAGTTCACAATGTTTTTAGTTATTTATCATTTAAAATTTTTTTTAAGGTTTAAAGGTAAAAAAATAAAATAAAAAAAATTACAGATTTTCAGTGTGATGTCAGGTTTTTGTGCATCACTCTATTTATATTCCTATTCAGTGAAGCGTTTCATCAGAATATATTCACCTACATATAGAAAAAGGATTATATCAGCTATAATTTTGAAGTAAAATCCATTCCCTTTTAACTGTGCATCTCCCTTTGTTAATTTTTTAATCGCATCTGATCAAACAGTAGAGATGGTTATCAAACAATGAGGTAGATCATTTCCACACTCTGTCCTTAGGGTGCAGCGTCAGCCGTTTCCATGCGTGATCTTTTTATATCGAGTTTCAGATAATTTCATCATGCAGCCCAAAATTGCGTGCCTAGTATGCAACAGCAGAGTAGTAATCTGTACGTGTTTGGATTCCAATTAGGAATTTGATGGTGCCTATGGGCTGCGATTGCACTATGCATCAAAGTGAGAGGTTTAGAATTAAAATGATTCTTTTGCTATCTTGTTTTACTGTCACTTTCTCTCTCTCATGGACACACTCACACAATTTGTATTTTTTTTTGCCTAATATTAGTAGGGTAACTCATTTACTCGGAGTATCCTTTGTGAATGCATTGTAAATGTATCCAGTTTGGTTCAAGAGAAATTGCAAGATCAGATGCTCGGCACAGATTGAAAAGAGCCTGTCTTGGCGGGAGGATTTGAGACATAACAAAGCTTTGATCTGTTTGAAAGCACTACAGGGTTACTGGGACTGATACAATAACAAATATAAAAGAACGCAGGTGACTTGTTTGTTTGTCTGTCTCAGCAAGTCGTTTTGAAAGGACAATGTTTTGGCGAAGTCTTATTTGGATTTGAACTGTTCATGACCCAAAGTCACATTCTCAGAGTCCTCATATAGTGGGACCAACAGCAGAGCAGATGAATGGAGTCAAGCTTAGAGATTTCACGAGTTCACATCTACGTATATTAATACCGTAAGTTTATGCGTATTTGGCGTGCTGTCCGGGTGGAGGGCTCCGAGCTCGGGATGTGGCCCGAACCCAGAGTACTCCCCCCGGTTGTGGTAAGAGTAGATGGATCTATAAGTGAGGAGAAATGGGGTGGAGGAGGGATGCTGAAACTGTCAATGAACAGAGATAGGTTCTGCTGTTATTTATACCTTGTCATGAGTTGATTACTGATTGGTCTCCACTTGTGTTAATCAGGTTAATGAACTGCGACTGTTCCTCCCGAACTTTGTTATAAAACAGCATTTCACGAGTTCACATCTACGTATATTAATACCGTAAGTTTATGCGTATTTGGCGTGCTGTCCGGGTGGAGGGCTCCGAGCTCGGGATGTGGCCCGAACCCAGAGTACTCCCCCCAAAAACAAGAGAGCAAAAGGACAGCCGCCAGACTACGAACCCCCCAAAACGCAGAGATTTGGCGGGCTGACGTTTTTAGAAGTATGGTCGTTTGACCAGGAGATCTTGCATTGCCTCTGGCAGAAGTAGAGGAGCAGGCAGGTCCTGTTGGTTAATAGTTGAGGAAGAAGCAGTTACGTTGTCGGGAAGACGGGCTCCACCATCTGCCTGCGAGGTGTAATGATATATTGACTAGATGCGTAATGTATCCGCTGGGAGGCTGAGGCTCGCTGGACAGATAGAGGAAACAAATTATATTCCTGCATCCGCTGGAAGACTGGCTCGCTGGATGAAGAACAGAAAGAGATGGATGCATACTGCGTCCACTGGGAGACTGAGGCTCGCTGGACCTGTAGAGGAATGGATAGGTATTTACCGCGTCCGCTGGGACACTAGTGCTCGTTGGACAGACAGAGGAAACCAATAGATATTACTGCGTCCGCTGGGAGACTGAGGCTCGCTGGACACATATGGGAGACAAATTATGTCCCTGCGTCCGCTGGAAGACTGGGCTTGCTGGACGAAGAACAGGAAGAGATGGATGCATACTGCG